>NW_019213181.1:0-7011 GCF_002532875.2 Varroa jacobsoni | reverse complement strand
ATATATAATCGCAAGTTATTTGCCAGAAAAAAATTATTTTCAGTTTAGATTTAGGTTATTTTCAAATATTGTTTCAGCAGCATCTCCAGTACTCATTTAGATTTTAAGAATATTTTTAGCCATGGCCAGATGACATACGTTGTTTTTTTTTGCCTTTTTGATTGTGATGAGGATCATTATTTTCCCGGAAATTTCATTTTATAAGTATTGATGTCGAACCATGTGGATTATGCAAGACGGGCTTAAGAGTGAGGTTTTAAACACCTTTCACAAAACTACTTAGCAAGAAGGTGTTTTAACTCTTATTAATATATTCCAATTTCACAATACCTAACACTATCTTTGAGCCACGAGAAATCAAAATTAAACCAATCACAAAGATGCCTGCACACAAGTTTTCGAGATGTGATAAACCTTTAATAAATTATAACTGAAAAGGGTAAATCCAAGACCAAAGCAAAGTTTTCTTAAAATATATTTTTGTTCGCCCTTTTCACATTATTGTACACAAAATCTTCACACATGAAAAACGTTTATTTATTTGACGAGGTCACCGTGATACAAATGAAAAAACTGATTTTAAGTAATTCAAGTTAGCACATTTATGGTATGTAAAACTTAAAACTTGTATTACAACCGAAACAAACACTAAAGATTTGCGAATGTCTGTACTCGATTACTTTCGATTACGTTGATTACTCGATTACTGATTTTTTTTAATCAAACGGCTATGCAATTAAAGGACTAAATTAATACCTAATTTAGTTCATTAATTTTAACTAATTAAGTTAATTTAATTAAAGAATAAAAAAGTTAACATTAGAGAACTCAATAAAATGATGATCATTGTACACCTACAAGATTATGTCAACTTATACATACTAGCTCTGCAGATCAGACTTTTACCTGAAGGCTGGTAAGGCACCGTGGTCGATCACCGCTTGCGTTTGTACATCAGTTCCGGTGACAATATTACCCAGGGTGCGTAACGCTGGTACAACAAGATTACGATCATTTGAAGAACTAATTATGCTTACGAGACGATCGAGTACGTATTGGTCCACCACCTAAAGTAAATCAGTCATCATAAGCAAAAGCATGCGAAGTTAATGGTATTGTACAAGTATTAATATAATGCACATTAATTTATCAGCTAAATAGTAGAATAAGCGTATTCAACATCTATCCTTTCGCTAGTACCTATTTTTTAGCTACGTGTATGAATTAAACAGTAGTTATGGTACTACACTGTTATTTACAAATCGGCCTGCGCATAGTTATTAATATTTTACAATTTTTTTTTTATTCGGTCATTACAAATCCTTCGCTTTATCTCTCATTGATCGATACAAGTTTCTATGAACGGAGAGATCCTGCCAACTTGAAGCCTTATTTTGTCTTAGTTATGAATAGCTGACAGCTTTGGCAAAATCGAAGTAGCAGGATTATGTCGCAACTGCCTTATTATTCAGATAATTTGAAAAACCTCGATTCAGTTCAGTTAACACTTTGAGGGACATATTCTTAGTACCAATGTCATTTTCCTAAAAAGAGACCGAAGTATCTGAATAAAACGGATTATTTGAAGTGATAATAGTGGCACATGCAAAGAAGCTAAGACCCACTTAATGTCAAATACCCTATCTAACGTTCCATAAGGTATTTTAATAGAAAAGCAAAAAACATCTAAACAGACATAATCAGATTAAATTTGTAACATTCAAGTAATTACACCACCACTCTCAGAATAGTAAAGAGTTATCCAGAACTTGATCAAACAATTAGATAGCGAGATGACTAGCTTCGTAAGCTTTTTCCATGTTGGGAAAATTTTTGGGAAGAAATTCTGCCTCTATCGGCGTTCGCGCTGAGAAACAGCGATATTGTTCAAACAACCGGAATTTGCTATTTGTTTTTCTTTGATTTTCTGAAATAGAAAAGCTTTGTAAAAACGCTTTGTATATTTGGGTTTATATGGAATGCCAATGTGAAGAGACTTAGGAGTTTATTAGTCGATAATCAATGCATGCTTTTACTACACGTCACACCCCTGTACAAGGACAGATTTAATTTTTTAGCCCGAAGTATATCAGAAGCAAATTCGTCTAATTTTTGTCTCTTCACATAAATTCAGAGATACCAGGTCGACTAAGAAGTTGAAATTCGAGACGCTTTTGAAGACAGCTCCATTTGCATTCCATAGTGACAATTTGCCAATTTAGACGACGTAATTTCTCATGCGCTCACCAAGGCGCGGAAAATCCGTTCATTGAATTGCTTTGCATCACCGCAACGTCACTTAATTTTGTTAGAATCTAGCAGAACCGGATTGTCACCTATGGCTATAAGCAAGCATAGCGCTACAAACGAGGCTACGCTACTGAAAAAAACTCAAGTTATTCCATCACATCCCTAACTTGTCGAAAAAGCTTTTCGGTGGATCAGCAAAGATGTCTTGTGGTATGAAGCCTACAGACATCAGTCTGGGAGATTATCCTATATAAACAGAAAAAGAGGGAGCTTTTCCACACATTCAAAGAAACAATATACTTCAACAAAATAATCCTGCTACACAACGGACACCATTACACAGATATAATAAGAATATTTGACTTATTTACTATGGTATCTAACCTAGTGCTGGTCAACCACTGTCTAATCGTAAATGTTCAAGTCATAGCTAATCATCAGAAAAGGAAAGTTAAACGATCTTCATTTTCTGAGATCCTAAAATGTTTATGACTTATTTGGAAGAAATGCCTGTCCTTTATACGCAAGTTCTACATACTCATGATTTACATAATCAAAAGGGAAACTAATTTAGTTGGAATAAAAATCGTTCAGGCCTGTAGTTAATGTGTGCATGTAAAAATCTTCGGGACAACTATATATATTACAAAAACGGGAAAAACCCCTTTCTGTTTCTAACATTCACATACTACTAACGATTTTTGAAGCATTAAAATGTTTGTCGGCTTTAAAACAATCTCAAATAGCAGGGATGTGAAAAATACCTCACCACCTCGGGGATGGTGTGTTAAATAAAACATCGGCTGAGTTTAGGTATTTAAATTGGCGAACTGTATCTTAATAATAAGATACTTAAGTGAAAGTAACAGGCGCTTATTGAAAGACTGAAATGATAAGAACCGATACTACACTTTAATTTTAGCAAAAAGCCGAGACACAATTCGCAGATATCACTTAAATCGGGTTATATGGAAACCATCACTTGTGCTGATATGATATATAATATTGATACGCACATAGAAAAAAAACTCTTGCTCTTTCATTTAGTAATTACCTGAAGCCAGTTTGTTATAAGAACTAATATTATGCTACCCGAACGCCGATTAGATTAGAGAAATATTGGACCCAACTTTATTTATTATAAATTATAATGTACTACAACGTTGCTTTTATATTATACGTAACTGACGGAGGCTATACAGACAAAACTTATTTTTTCGAGTTTTTCTAAAAACTAGACAGAAGATTAAGCTAACGCTCCGATCAAACAACAGGCTCTTCAAAACCTCTCGCGCCCGAATATTTCGTGAAACTTCATTTTAATAATGTGCCATATCTTCTTAGTGGAGAAATTTTTCGACATAAGGACGACTGAAAACAAGGCTTATTGTACTTAGCTGGAGCTTCTTGTAGCGAGCAAGAATATGTAGTTAGATTAGGTTTTATATTTTGATCGCAGTGAGCTTTTAGTTACCGATTTTTGTTTTGTTAGTGTGTGACAGCATGTGTAGATGAAATTCTCCTCATCCCTGGCGAATCGGGGCATGCATGCTTGAAAAACTCGTGTAAACAAATGAAAAAGAGCCTTAGCTTTAAGGTGATCTTTGAGGTTTTCCACTACTACTATTTCACTTCTACCAAATACTAGAGCTATAGAATAAACTATAGCTACTTTTTATTTCATTCACTTTTTTTTATTGACTTGTTAATGGCCTGGAATACATCTTACACGAAAGGCATCGTCTGTTCTACAAGTTTATGCTCATCTTATATTGAAGCAGTGAATCTTACAGCATTCTGTATATTTTGAGCAATGTGTATAAAATTTGGGCATCTCCATGCTATAGTGCTGCATAATATTAAAGAATGATCCATTCATCAAGCTTTATACTTGCCATTCGCATGGAAATTCTGAATCGATATTATTTTCCGAAAAATATGTAACAACATATCGATAAATATTATAGTTTACGCACCTCTTGAATGCGGTCATCGGTTCCGTCGGAAATGTATGAGAGAGACCAACATGCATCCGAAATCACGGCGTTGGATTCATGCATCAAGAGTTGCTTTATCGCAGGAAGACACTCCACAACAGCTTCGAGCGGAGGAGGAGGATTCTTGTTGCGGCAGAGATTGCTAAGGCACCAAGACACATTGGCCAAGAAGTTGCATGACGTATCTTGCTTTATAAGCTTAATCACAGCAGGTATTATTCCGTTTCGAATCAGCATGTCACGGTACTCAGGTCCGTCGCCTGCGATATTTGCCAGCGCCCACACAGCCTGCTCAGCCACATTATTGTGTTTCGATCCAAGGAGCTGTATGAACAATGGACAAGCGCCTGCCCCGACGACGCACTTCGTCTGCTCCGCCGTGCCTGAAATCAAGTAAGACATGTATTTCTTTAGACTCTGTATCAATATCTTTAAGTAGGTCGTAAAGTAAATGCGCATACGTAAAAGTAGTTGGGAAAATACGCAAATTTGAGAAAACAAATCGTTTTGATAAAAACGATATTTCTTTATCTATTTTAGTCGACGGTTAACCGCGTTCGCTTGATGTTCATATGTGCCGTCCACATAAAAGTGTTATAGATCCTGCATAATAGTTACTAAGCCAGCCTTTAGTTCAACAGAGGGTGATACTTGTTAATTCTAATTCTTTATGAAGCTTTTTATATATACATATTTAATAAACCGCGAATGCAACCTTAATTCCATAGAATTACCCCTTAAAAGTCGCTTAAGGAGATTTTTTAATCTAATATAAGACGCCACATGCATATATGCACTGAAAATTTATTTTGTTCCGTGCTTGTTCACCGCGCTTTCTTTTGGAATCGTCTTCCTTTCGGTCTTTTGAATCGTTTTGTTTTTCGTAGATATTTATTCTCATAAACGCTTGACCCGTGAAAAGCAATTCTAATTCATTAAATTTATTTCGAATCTCTTTTAGAAACAGATGTTAGCACATCATTAACGGCTGCTAATAGTATGTTGGTCGTAGCTTTTGAAAGCTACGAACAACGTATTATTTTTGAAAAGCAATATTAAATGAATCTTATGCATAATTATGAAGGGGAGGTTGTCTAAGAAAGAAAGTTCGTTTAAGCACAGAAAATTACATTGGAAAGTCAGCTGCTTAAGAATGGCCTTACTAAAAAATTATTTGTATTATGGATATGTTTCGAAATGAGTATGAGGTATGTAATGATGAAGGTTAAATTTTTTCGCCTAAATTTAGCTTTAATATGCTGGAGGACGCGTTATATTACCAGTTTCCCAATCACATATGTCGGTTATAAATACAGCGATACTTGTGTATCAATGCATTACGATGGCTTAGTCGGAATTTTGAAGTCACGGAATCGATGCTTTGTGAAAGGCCACGTACACCCTACGTATTTAAACCTGCCGTTTTTTTCCTATCAGGATATGCCAAAGCAAGCGATATTACAGTTTGACCATTGCTCAAGAACTATGGCTTTATTTAAAAAACCTACATCTTACAATCTACTTTAGTTAAGTCTCTAGATTTATTTACCTATAGCACTTATTCGCCATAGCAACTAACGTATTATTTAATAAAACTTAAAATTTTATAGAAATAATAAACTGCCATATTCAAATAACCTAAGCGTTGAGTTATCCCTAAAATATTGCTGCAAATAATTAATCCTTAAGTATACTACTAAGTAGTATAAGTGTAAGTATACTACTAGAAATCCATCCCATTCATTCACTGAATGGAAGAAATGTGCCACTTAGCATTAACAAGATACTTACCTGAAGCAATATTAGTGAGGGCCCATGCGGCTTCAAATTGAAGATCAGGGCGGTCTTGTGCCTTAAGGATTTCCACCAGCCTGCACCAAACACATCAATTTTGCATAAAGTTAAAACTCTGA
The DNA here is from genome assembly GCF_002532875.2 of Varroa jacobsoni. Classification (NCBI taxonomy): domain Eukaryota; kingdom Metazoa; phylum Arthropoda; class Arachnida; order Mesostigmata; family Varroidae; genus Varroa; species Varroa jacobsoni. The sequence goes on along the minus strand of NW_019213181.1, from coordinate 851 downwards.
CCTAACATCATACGATTCTTAGCATTCTACTGAAGTACCGTACGACATCTCATCAAAACAGGACTCCAAAGAAATCAAGAAATTATAGAGAACCCGCCACAGCTTACATGTGCATAAAATCATGGTGTATGTTTAGCTGAAGCAAAACTAAAACAACTTTATTTAACTGTATATTACAGTTAATATATATATATATATATATATATATATATATATATATATATATATTTGCACGTATGGAAAGGTAAAGGCAATTTTCGTCATATTGTCTGGGGATACGAAGTTGCCCCAAACACCCTTACGCCCCACTTACAAGGTTATGCAGCTCGAGGAATACCAACGACCATAGACAGATTCAAAGCCTTAATCAGCTCTCGTGCACATGTAGAAATAGCAAGACCAACAGAAGAACAGAATCGTGCATATTGTGTAAAAGGAGGTAATTACGAAGAATATGGAAGAATCAATTCTCAAGGACAACGAAATGACCTGCACAACGTCGTGGATACTTTACTGGATGCTACAGATGACCCAATCAACGCTGTTGCTACGAATCACCCTGTTGCCTTCATTAAATTCGGACGTGGCATCAGAGATTTGGCATGTCAGTTACGCCTGGGAACTAAGAGAACACACAGAACCAAACTGTGTATTGTATGGGGTTACCCAGGTACAGGCAAAAGCTTCGGTGTTCGTCAATGTGCCGAAAAATTGGTTGGCGAAGATGAAATATATTATAAAACACGTGGTAATTGGTGGGACGGATATTCAAACCATAGAGCGGTCATCATCGACGATTTCTATAGATGGATTAAATACGACGAACTACTCAAAATATCGGACAGATATTC
>NW_019213180.1:158003-187788 GCF_002532875.2 Varroa jacobsoni | reverse complement strand
ACTCTACACATCCGCGCATAGATTTTCACCCCTGAATTGATTTCATATATATATATATATATATATATATATATATATATATATATATATCTATTTACAGCAGAGCATATGTACCCTCTATATCTTTTATGCCCTTAGTTTCCCTTCCAAGAAGCTCTCAGCGGTCCCGTCGTATCAGCATGATCTTTCAGTCGATGACCTTCCACCAGTCCTGCTTGCGTTGCAGTTTTTCGTACCCTTAACGTTCCATTTTTATTTGCGTTTCATGTGCTTTTTGTATATATACATATGGCGTTTTCATTTAAAGTGGCGTTTTTCTATTGTCTTTCACTTGACCTTTGCCAAAAAACACCGTATATATATATATATATATATACTTGTGTACCCCAATGTAATCCGATGGTACATAATAGCCCAATAAATTACATGTATGTGTGTTCCTACTTTTGTTTTCTTTGCTTAATGAATGATAATGTGGTGTCAGTCATCGGACAGTCAGTCAGTCTATCATTAAATCAATCTATGGATCGGTCTATCAATCATACACACAGAGTTCGGAGTCTTAGAATACACAGTCATACATTTCACATCGCAATGGTAATAATAATAATAATAATAGATAATTAATAATAATGATGATAGTAATCTTGTCTGGCCGTATATTTTATATACTATGCTACACGCTATTTATACAAGGTTGCATTCTACGTGATGCAACAGCGAGGGTGGCGCACATGTCGTTTTTTCGTCTTATCTTGTTTTATTATGTGGTTTGCCTGTGTTATCTACAGGTATGATTTCAAACCTATATTTTTAGTTTGCTTGACACATTCATACACTTACTTCTTGTAAGAACTGTCTATGCTTCTCCTCAGCTCATTTCTCTACCTCCAAATTGTTTCTTCATTCGTGCATATACATACACACATATATTTATTTAATATATGACATTTGTTGCGGTTCTTATTATCATTAATATTGTTATTTTTTATTTCATAACTGCTTATTTACTAGCTTTTATAAGTCTTCTGATCGTCTCGAAATTATATATAGTTCTATTTATAGCTATACTTATTTCCCATTGGTATTTTGTGGTTGTATTAGCCAGCTGTGTATCCTTCATAAATCAGAATAATTCGTGGTGGTATTCGTTATGAAGCTGTTTTTGTTTGTTCTCTTGCGGTGTGGCTGTTCATGTTTGTATGCTATCCAATATGTCCGTTGTTTATCAAGAATAAATACTATTGGATGAGAGATGTTAAGTCTGGCACAAAATCTGTTACTACGAAAGGGATGGACAAATTGGTCCAATAGAAACTTAAATATAAAAATATAAATGAAAATACAAAGAATCCTAAAATCATTTGACTGATGGGTACAGATTTAACATGTTAGGAGGCATGTGTTGAAACTCTTTTTGGTCAAACCATTTTCTCAAAATACGACGTTTGTTTTTACAAAAAAAATCAAATCGTAAAAAGCACGGTCTGCTGTTAGCCGTAAATTCTAAATTGACATGCACAATTACCGTAAGTGTTCTCGACCACGTTATGGCAAAGTATTTACTTTACTTTACTGTTGAACTGTCACAACGATGACTTATTCTCTTTCTATTAACTGGCTCTGAACTAAACAAACTTCATGATCAACGTATCTACGAACGAGATCTTTTTTTGAGTTGAACATCATTGACGAGCAACCGACCGGAAAAGGGATGCCAAAATACTTTCATCGTGTAAGCGCAAATGGCTCCCTTGCCATGTCCTGCTTCTCTTAACTTCGTCCTCTCTACGAAAAGATTGTTTGTCGCTTCTGAGTTTTAGCTGCACAAGTTCCTGAACATTTCCCGTACACATATATGAATAAAAGTAGCCTGTCCATATTCTAGCAAAGAGCAAAATATGCATGTTTATCATTTCTGACTACTTTCATAATAAATAAAAAGACCGCAAACGCATAGAAGTAAATAGCACAGACATACAATTCATAGGAACACAAATTGGTTGTATTTCGTTCGAAGTTTTGAAAGTTGTCACAGCGTTACCCAATATTAGGTAACGCTAGAAAGAATTTTGCTGTAGACATACTTACTCCCTTTTTAAGTTCCTGTGTTTTACATCACAACTTGTTTTTTACAATTAATTCGATATACAATTTGTCTGTGTGTCTCATGTAATTTGAGTCTTATGTGTATATTCACATTTGTATGTTTTTTTCACATATCTGTGGTAACGTTAATGCGTGTCGTTATTTCTTCCACTTCAAGGAGATACAGCCAGTAAACTACTTACATAGGAGGTACACTACTGCAAAACCGAAATCGAGCTAATTCTCCTTAACGCCCAGATATCCAGGGTGGGGCTTTTCCTTTGCTCTATTTTTCCCTCCTCCTACAATGTATTACTGCAAGTTTCATGTTCCGGCAGTTTCCCGTTCACACGCAATATAGTATATTTCTAAACATGGCCATTGCTCTTGGCCATCCAATCGGGTGGCTTTCCCTTGAAAACTTTCGATTTTTGTATTTATATCCTGCGTCTCTCGTCGCATTAACACTCTACAAGACCCTGCATTTTATGTACAGAAGAGATGGATGGGTGGATGAAGAATCGGCCACTCAACGAACAATCATGTTCCATGAATTCTTCCCATTGTTTTTTTTTTATTATAGAGGGGCAACCACGTGTCGTTCAATACCCGCTGTCGCTTTTCACATGATAGTTGTTGTGGTAGTAGAGTGATAATAATTGTTATAGATAATTGTAATCATTACTATAACTGACTAACTAAGCTATATTTCTATATAATTTATATACACAGCAAATTGAAATTATTTAGTTCTATCCCCTCGTTATTCATTTAGCATGCCTCAGCATTATTACTATCATTTAGGTGGTGATGCCATCTTTCTTTCTTTCGTATTTTCCATACATCATTTTTTCATTCTTATTACTATTATCATTTTCATTGCCTTCATTCGGCATAAATCGTGTAAAACTAAAAGCAAACATGGATAGTAATGCAATTATATATATATCGAGACCCTCTAATCGAAGTTCGCTTTGTATATCAACAATCAGCCTGTTACTCAGCTGATCTCACAATCGATCGCACTCTCCTCGATTCTTTCAGGTCACACACACACACACACACACACACACAGCGAGATACATTCTTATACATACACACGATCATTTAGATGCAAACATTTGCTCTAATACCCCTGACCACAGACGGGTCTAAGAGAGTGAAGTAGAATTTCTCCTGAAGCTCTGGTCTGTCTTTCGTTGGACAGCGTCACCGCAGCCATCATGATAAGTTGGCGGGCCACACTCTTGCGTAGCGCTAACTACCCTTTTTATATTGTTGTTATCAAGCTGCTTTGTGCATCCTTTTGTTTCTAGTATTATTAACCCGTTATTATTATCGCAATAATAATTATTAATATTAGTTATTATTCATGTCAAGTTGCAACGGCGACTGACTGCATACAGTCGCCATTCTATACAATGTCATAGCTGTTTATGGAACTGTGCGACATCCCACTCGACGAACATGTCTAGGATCAGCTTCGTGTGTTCCGAGAATCCCCCTTTCCTCGGCTGGCTTCCTTTCTTTCAACAGCGCAACCTCTTCTCAAATGTTTTTCAACCACGGCCATGTTCCGCTGTTTTTTTCTAAACCGTATGTGTTCGATGACACTTAGCTTGTCGGATTTGATGCGTTTTGCAATCTTCACTAAAATGAATTCACATCATTGTTCATGGTAGCCATGGTTGGAGGAGCAGGTTGTGGCGATCGGGGAGCTTTAAGCTGATGACCGTCAGCCCCCGAAGATGACTCTTCAAGAGCTTCCGGACGCTCCTGTCACTTGGGTACAAACGGATGCATTCCTACTGGTGCTGCAGCCATCATCGCCGCTGTAATGACAAGTCACGATCAAATCATTACATACATCGCTATTAAAAATAGTAGCAATGGCCCCTCAGGTGATTGAATTCCCTAAACGACGTCTCGTTCGGCGTCATATCGTTCAACAAGTGCTTCAGGGTAATAGTAAGTGTTTGTCGTAAAAAAAATTTCAAACTCATGCAAACATGCGCGTGCAGGCACACCACATTCAGATTCTGAATTCGGTTAGTTTTTTAGATAAAACACGATCGCTGCACAATACATAATAGTAGAAGTAGTGATAATAACATCGATAAAACAAGCGATAACTTAATAGCAATAAAAATGAGTAAATGCGAATAGCTATTGCACGTCAGTATACTGATTTCGTGCGATATATTGTATTGTTAAGTGTCTCCCAGAAAATATGCTGCAAAAGAATGTTTTACTTGGCCGATATTTTTAGACTTCAGTGTTATATTTGCTCCACATCTTCATCTTTTTCGTGAATACAATCGATACTTGAATAAATTATTTCAGATAAAAACGCAGCAATGTTTTCAATATATTTGGTGAACAAACACGCACACACACACACACTTGGGGCTGGTGGCACTCGGAGCCGACACGGGTTTGTCCACGATCTATGTTAAACCTGCAGAACCACAACTTAATCCTTTCTTATTTCTGCCGATTGCAATACCCAGTTTTTTCAAGTGTATTTTATAAATAGAGATAGTTTTTTCTTGTAAGATCTACAAGAGCCAAGATATCCAACGCCATTTATTTATGCCTATTTGATTTGTTGCTTTCTTTTCCTTCTTCTCCTCGTTAGCCTTGTATAAGACAGCACCTTCGTTCCAGTCGGATCCATTGCACTGAGAGTTAGTTCCCACGCTCTCTCCATTGCATTGATTGTGATGTATCGAATCATATCTGAAGTTGTTGTGTCGCATTGAGTGTCACACGATCCCAGACATACACGTATGTCGACTACACTACAATCAATGTAATTGATCACCATCCAATTGTCGATTTTCGCTCTTTTTTTGTTGGCTTCTTACCGGCCTGGTAGGGATCGTAGATGGGATAGCCCATGCCGACGTGCGTATGGTGGTGCGTGTGCAGGTGGCGCATCGGCGGAGGGCTCTCCTTGCTGTTGTTGACGCCATTACCTCCATTGTTGCCACCTGTGTTGTTACCAGGCCCGGTAGCACCGCCGCCCGCTGTTCGGGAAGATCCTGCAGCCGTCGTCGCCGTTGCCGCCGCAGAGGACCCTACCCCAGCAGCTGCAGCAGCTGCTGCGGCAGCCGCAGCGGCAGCTAACCCTGCGGCCCCGTGAATGCCCAACGCTCCGGGCGCTCCTGGTCCTAACGGGCCCATCACACCAGTTAGATGGGCGAGTGGGCCCAAAGATGAATGGGGTACAAGACCAACAGGACCCCCAACCACAGGAACAGGTTGACCACCGGACAGAGCACCTATACCACTAGGTTGCGTCGGAGGTTCAGTTGATGGTCGGGGTGTTTTTGATTTAGAGGGTCGAAACGAAGACCCTGTTGCCGTTGAGGCAGATGAAGCAGAAATGGGTGTACCACTTCTGCCAACGCTGCTAGCATTACCACCGCTAACGGCTGCGGCAGTTGCTGGGGAAACTGAACAATTTGTTGGCCCGGCGACAGACGACGACGTGGGCGGCAATAGCTGTTGCTGCTGCTGCTGCTGTTGTTGAGAATACTGTTGTGAAGCAGCAACCTGCTGATGAGCGCAAGGAGAGTTCGATGCAGAAAAAAGAACGGTGAAGAAAAGTGTGTAGCAAAAATAGACAGATACAGAGGGGTAAAGAGAAAGATTAAGAAATGAGATAGAGTAGATACAATGCATACGCACAGATAATAGTAATAATAACCAATTCAGTATAAAATTTCGATATGTACATTCGATTCATTGGCATTCGCAACGTTCACGACAGTGTATGAGGTTTCATCATTCCAGTACGACAACTAACAGCCAGGTAGTGCTCTTGCTGCCGCATCAATCGTAGCAGCAATTCATTCTCGGCATGCGCAAACATTTTCCGTACATTTTACAGAGAAAGAATCAATAATAGGATCAATAACTTAGCAAACACCCTACATAGAAGGCCTTTTAGTTTCAGAGTATTTAAATTTTTCATTTCTAGCTGGTAAGCTCATACAGCAAGTTATTACGCTAACCGTCGCATTGGATCGATTGGGTCATGATAGATGCCTAGTTTCAACTAGTACTCACGCTGACCTGCTGTAAAAGATCAAGAGCAGCTTTTCCTTGTTGTGCGGGCCCGCCTGGTACACCAGGAACACCGAACCGCTCGAGGTAGGCAGCGTGTGGATGATACATTGCTTCAAGACCGAATGGAGTCTGAAATGGTGCGCCAAACGGCACTCCAGGTCCACCAAGGAACATGCCGGGGGGAGCAGCCCCAAAGGGATTCCCAACACCTAGGCCGGGCGGAAGGCTAGGTTTCGGAGACGGCCCGCCAGACTCCCTGCGAGGGTCTACCGACGGAGACATCCGCTTGTGGGAAGACGAGTGCGAGAAGCCCAGCGGATCGCCCAGTTGAGCTGTAAATAAAAGCGATATTTATCTTGCAGAGTGGAAACTCTGAAAATTGGAAAGTCTCTGCTGTAGATGCAGACCAGAAATATTGTCTAAATTCATACTGATTTTTCGTCTAGATTCGCATATTCATATTAGATTTTAGGCTTTCGGATTTAACCTAGAACTAAACTAGGTAATAAAATGCGCATTTTCTGAACGATGCTTAAACGTATGCGATAAAAAAAATATTACATTCTTCAACTTCGCTTGAAAAATGGGTATTATACAACTTCTAACAGTAGCTTAAAAGTAAAGCAGGTAATTGCGTGAGTGAAGCTTACGTAAAGCCCTATTCTACTGAATTACTACATATATGCCTAAACCAGTTGGCCTGATTGATTAACGATGTAACTTTAACATAGTACCATACTTACGTAGGAACTGGTTTTGCTGCATAGCTGCATGTTGTTGTTGCTGTTGTTGTTGTTGCTGGGCTGCCTGCTGTTGTTGGGAGGCAGAAGAGACGGCTTGTGCTTTGGGTGTAAGGCGCTCTTGGGACGGTGGCGTAGCTTTACCGCGGGGAGAAGGTGACGGCTGAGGAGAATGACCCGCCATTGCCATTAGCTGGGGTGACATACCACCCATGGGAGGTAACTGACCTCCTATTGATGCAAGGGGCTGACCAGGACTCCCGGTAGGTAGTTTGAGGCCGGGATGAGGAGAGCCGAATCCTGGAGGGAACATTGGCGACGGTGGTTGTCCCATCGCTCCGGGTTTTCCACCACCAAGAGAAGCACCGGGCATAGGTGCACCTAGAGCACCCATAGCCCCTAACGAAGCCATTGGATGTCCAGGTGATGGACCATGAGGATTGTGCGGGCCCAGCATACCTGCTGCTACGCCTGGTGGCAAACCCAGATGCCCCATCGGACCGCCAACGCCGAGTCCCGCACCTAGAGGTGGCAAGCCTGATGGCGTAGACACCATAGGAGGCGGTATTTTTCCAGCACCAGCCATTAGTAATGATGACGGGTCCTTACGATCGTCCATACTTGCACCAGCTTTCACACAAAACATGTAATATAATAAAGTGAATGGAATTCCTAAACAGCCTCAAGTACAGATTCGCATGTTGAACAATATATCAGTCATTGGCTAACGAACGTGCGCAACGTCTAGAGCCCGCAGTAAAATCAACACTGATTCTATACATGTATTTTCATTAGTGGATATTTAAAGCGAAAGATTAGGTGTTCTCTACTATCCACACCAGAAACGCTTACCCGAAATCATCGTGGATGTCGGTAACTGACTAGTGCCTTTGCCACTTGCTGAACTCATGGGCGTCGTCGAAGTTTTATCTCTACTACTACTACTACTGTTTCCTCCACTGACGACGCTATTATTCGTCGCATGTTGTGCCAACATCGAATGATGCTGAAGGCCCTGATGTTGTGCTGCTAGCTGCTGCTGTTGTGTCTGATGGTGATGATGGTTGGTTAGAATTTCGCCATTATTCAATGGGCCACTAGGGACGCCGGACGACTGCTGCTGTTGCTGTACAAGGTGGTTGCTGTTGCCGCTTATACTATTGCTATTCGTAGTACTTAACTGACGCATCAGTGGTGGTCCTCCTGGAGCCCCCTGCTGCGCTAACGGTGGGGGTCCATTGATTATTGGCGCTGTACCACTGCCGCTGCAATTGTTGTTGGTGCTTGCCACAGGCGATGCGACGGGCGGTTGTTGCGCTTGCCCAGGCAGGCCGGAGGCCGCCGCCGAGGCCTCATGCGCGACCTTCTGCTGCGTGGCCTGAGTTTGACTGCCGGATGTGCCGCTACCACCACCCACGCCCGTCGATTCGCCTGATACACCCGTCGTCACAGATGCCGGCAAACCTGCGAACTGTGACGCGGGACTGGCGTTTGCCGTGGCTGACTGTTGTTGCGCAATCGTAGCGCTGTCTGCCGAAACGGCAGCTGTAGATGGTGCACCGCTGGCGACGATTGCCGCTGCAGCTGCTGGAGTCGATGAAGAGGAAATTGAGGTTGTTGTTGCTGCTGCTGCTGCTGATGTATTCGTCATTGTCGATGCTGCTGCTGATGTGGATGTAGCTACTGAGGTTGTTGTTGTTGTTGTTGTTGTTGTTGTTGTTGTTGCTGCTGCTGCTGTTGTTGTTGTTGTTGTCGTTGTTGTTGTTGTTGTTGATGATGATGATGATGTGGTAGTCGTGGTGCCGGGTTGATTGTTGTCATCGGAAATGTCAGAGTAGGCAGGGCTTGGGGCATTGCCAGAAACGTCTTTATCTACGACGTCCGCCGATGACGTTGCAGCTTTCTATGAATTGGACCCAAACGACATCAGAACAAATAAAGCACACATGGAACGTACAAATGATAGTCCGGCCCAGACGACAAGACAATGCCATTAGTGAAAATAAGTCTTTCTTGAACATAAGTATATCACGGGAATAGCATTTAGTACATAGAACACATGAGATCAACCTTATTATAGAGTTAAATAAGCAGTAAAATTTTTGTCTACATATACCAACCTGAGTGGTATCATTGCAGGATGCGTTACTGTTGCTGCCTGCGGGGCTTTTGTTCATCGTTGGCTGGCCGTCGACGGAGGCGAGGGCGGATTGGCTGTTGCTGCTGCTGTGTAGGTTTGGAGTAGTTAAAGTTGTATTGCTATCACAGGTTGCGGAGCTCGTCAGCTCCTTGTCCTTGGGATCCCCACTTTTCTCGCTCGTACCGCTCTCGCTCTGTAGAATTTGAAAAAAATCAAGTTTGAAAAGTTAGTTTAATACGAGGTCTGATGGAGTGTGTTATTCTGCATAGTTCATATTGGAATCGGAATAAGACATTCGACTTATATTTTAAGACAGCATGCCTGCTACACATGACTGTAAGGTTTCAGTCATCAGTGGTAATAATTAAATACTAGTCAAAAAGTACTGCGACAACTCTATCCTAATTACTGATTGTGATCAATTACTGGTCAAAGTTATAAACTTGCCTGTCCATTTGAGCCAGTGCCTGAGGGGCAAGTCGTCAACTTAATATTGTTGTTGGAGCCCACAGCGGGCTGGTCGCTCAGACCGCCCGTTCTCATCGTCGACTCGACCCCAGCTAGCTGATTGCTGGTGGCCTGCGCTTGCGTGGGCGGTGGAGGCGGCCGGTCGTTGTGGGCATGCGTTTGATGATAGCGCAGGCCATTTAGCTGCTTGAAACGTTTAAAACAGTCCGGCTCGGGACACTCGAGCATGTTAGCCTCCTCCAGGGCGTCCTCGTCCTCCGCCATCACCCGCGTGACTCGGCCACCTGCGTGTCCGGCGTTTTCGTTTCCGCCGCCACCCCCTTTGCTCGCGCCGCCTGCTCCAGACGAAGACGACCCCTCTTTGTCGCTACTTCCGCCACCGTCTCTGCTGCTATCCCTGTCCTGCTGCTGCTGCTGTCCCGTTGCCGACTCTTTGTCCTTCACCTTGTCCTGCTGCTCTGACATCGGCTTCTTCACCTTGGGCGAGTCGGCCGCCACAGGAGATGAACACTTACCCGGGCTTGCTGGCACCGGGGTAAACGATCTCCTGCCTTTCCCTACAAGATAAGTAATAGATGAGCTAAATTAGGCATGCATATCGATAAATACTATGCGCATGAGTAGATTTCGATTCTCTACATACAAAACGAGAGAACGAGAATTTTTAATACACACTAATAACGTGAATTGTTTAGTTATTCTAGCGAAGGCTAAAATCGAATTAGAAGTAGTAAACTCATTTTCCTGCCGTCTGATAGTAACAACGGTAAAGCAGTTCCAGATATAATCTGGTACTTTCATGGAAAAAAAAATCCTTCATACATGTGCATCGGGTGATGGACGCGCTTTTTAGGACTGTCAGTGGAACAAGAATGCTGGGAGTACTATCTAAAGCAATGCTTAATGGCAATACGGAGTGCTAAACTAGAAAGCACTTATTTTAACACCAGTAAGGCAAAGGAGTAGAGCACGTACCATTCCGCAACTTGCTGAGATTGTTGTCCTCCGACCCGCTGAGAGTGCGGGCTTGACCGGTTCGTTTGGCTCTGCCACCGAACCCGAGGCTGCGGTTACGCTCTTCGCTTTCGTCGGTGAGGCGAGGCGGCGCCCAATCGTGCCTCGTCGCGTCCAGTAGCGTGCCTACGTAGGTTTTCCCTCGCCACGTCACATTGACCACCAGTACGCCTGAAACAGATATTCATTATAATAAGCCTATTTATTAATTGTTAAGCACGGTAGACCGTATACATATACACCCATACACATAACTGCTCCTCATTGTAAATCTAGTTGCCCAATGTCACATTGGTGTTGGGTATAGACACATCCTGCTATCTCAGTACGACCAATGTACGAGGTTGGTTAGAAAATTCCTTGGTTGAAAAGTTGAAACCTACAATTGGCGCTAACGTCAGATCGGCCGATTCTACGTAGTAAAAAAAATTCAGGATAATTGGTTTAATTTTTAGATGTGTGCTCTATTGCTTGCGAAGCCGCACGCATATGTGCAATTAGCGTTATCACTTGCCAATTGTGGCTTAATTGCTTTAGAGCCGAAGGTTTCAACTTGAACGATATACCACGCTCGGGACGTCGGCAAGAAGCGAAAGATGATATCGGAAGCAAACGACGCCGCCTTGACTTAGAGATGTTCACATGTTCGAAAAATACAATAAATTGAAGTAGCTGAAAAAACAACGAAAACTTCCTTATCAACTTAAGAACACATCCCCTAATTTTCACTTACTTCATTCGCTTGGCCTTACTTACCTCCTTCAGTTTCCTGCCAGACAATGCCTTCCAGCAATACGCTCGTTCCCGGTTCACATACGCCAAGAGAATCAGGTTCCGTGACAATGCCGACCGAACTGCATAACGTCCCCTGTTCACGAGTAGCTATCGCCGCTTTTACTCCCTCTGGCCGGTTCGTCCGAAACACGCTTTCTGGCGCTGAAATCGATGGGCCATTTTGCTGTAGCAGCTGTTGTTGCTGCTGCAGTTGTTGGTGTTGCTGCGATGACGCCGGCCCGCTAGTTTGATGTTGTCCGTTCGCGTTCCCATTGAGTTTCGACGAATGTTGTTTGCTCCCAGATACACCGGTCGTACATGACGGTGAATCTTTACATTGTGATCCACCTCCGCCGGCAGTACGTTCGTTCGTCGAACTACTATTAACATTAGTATCAATGCTAGCACTGCTGTCCCCTCCTCGTAAAACGCTCAACTCCTTTGCTGAAACACTAAGTTGGCTAGAATTTCCACCAGCCACGCCACTACTACTGTTGCTGCTGTCCTTCGACGAGTTACTACTGTTATCTTTGTCCCTATCACGGTCCCGCTCCTTTGCCTTTTTGCTTTTTGGGTGTGGGGCGTCATCTTCGGAAACGATCTCGTGCCGTTGGCTGCCTCCTGTCGAGTTTACCGATTTTCGCTTGATCTTCATCTTAAGTCCTTTGGTGTTGTCGGCTGGTGATGCGACGTGACTATCGAGTGGAAGACCCGACGATCCCAGCGTTGCACCACCGAGAGCAGCAGCGCCGACACCGGCGATCGATGCGACGCTTTTAAGCTCCGCCACAACCGCACCGCCGCCATCTAAATACGCAAAACAGAAGACCGGTAAATAAGCAGAAAAGCAAAATCAGTATAAGCGTAATCAGAAGTAATATACAAAGGTAACTATGCTGACACATCCCAGAGGAAAAGTCCATATAAAATGACAAAGCAAAAGCAACGAAGTTATCTTTCAATAACGTATCACAAAATGACGATGACACTAGTGGTAGACATTCCATTCGGTGGGGTCTGCTTTTTATTGATAATTTAGCCTTCGACATCTAGGTCGTTATAATTATCCTTGCGAAGAATCTATGAAAATGAGCGATGTCTTTTATAAAAACTTGTAATTTTGGGATTATTAAGATGCAGTTTTTACCCTCGTTTGTTGTTTTATTCCTTGTCAATTCCCATAGTCAGTCGTTTATAAGCGTGACCACTATTACAATTACAATTGCCAACGCAATTGCGACAGACGTTTTAAAAAACTAAAGGCTCTATAACTGCTGAATTCTTTACTTTACGGAAAAGTTGTAACCCCGCTTATTAGCTGACTGAATAGTGCTAGTTACGAGGATCTTGAAACGAGGACTTTAACGGACCTCTATAACCGGTTCATCACATTTAAACGAATGAAAGCTTCCTGAGATCGGATAAAAAAAAATTCAACACGATAGCATATCTCGGTAAAACCGGGTTAGATAAAAAAAAAAAAACAACTGAAATAATTTGAGACACTTTTTGTTTCTGAAATATATTCTTCTATATAGAAAATAAATGTATCAAACAGAAATAAATGAAATGATGAATAAACTGGTCTATGCTACGGCTTTGTCATCGTCTAAAACGCAAGTTGATACTTGTGAGAGTGGCTTTCAAAAGCTTCCGTTTCAAATATCACAGACTTACCGGAGGCAACGTGTGAGGCCATGTGTGAAGACTCCTACCGGCACCTGCCGGGTTTCTGGAGGGCCGCGCCACTAGACGCCGTCCACACAACACGAAACCGCGCCCATTGCAGATGCAAGGCAGAGTGAGCACCTGCAAGAATGTTGTTGCTGTACAAGTACACCGCAGTCGACGTTAATGACGTTGGTGCGAAATGGTGCTCTCGCTTCTGGTTTTTCTGTCAGACGTGCCAGCACGACCGAGACGCAGCTGATCCTATTTCAGGACAACACGATCAGCTCGATATTCTGAACAAACTCGACAATCCTTTTTCTTCTATCTAGCAGGCTCGACAAACTTCACCAGCAGTTGTGGTCACGGTGTACGCCAACAGTAGTGTTCAGATGGCTTATACGAAGAGGCCTTCAATTGGCGAAACCTCTTTTCGTGGTAGCAGCAGCAGCTCTGTGCCGGAGATCTGCGTCGGCTGCTCCTCGGCCGAGTGAGGCGTCGCCCGCCTCTCGTTCACATCACATGACACGACCGACGAACTCGAGGCCGATCTGACCACAGACGGCTCCACCGCACACTGCAATAATCGTCCACAATGCATGAAATAACAGAACGTAGGTTTTCAAGGTTTGAAGGTGATTCATGTCCATAACAGGTAGGGGCCCAAGTGCGAATGTGTTATTGAAATGTATACAACATGTATGTGCCGCATGTGCAATGTGGAATAGCGACCAAGAATACCTCGTTGATCTCATATATCTATCCACACTAAATGAACTATTATTCATAGTTCACATTTACTTCGCTGTGCTACTGTTGATTCTATTTAGAATAATACGTAACGTTTTATCTAAACCGTGTAGCTCAAGTCTAGTCCGAAAAAATAGACCTTGATGCAACCTGCGACATGAAACCGTGTTTTAACTTTCTTGTTCGGCAACAACAACAACGAAAACCAACAATAACAAAAACGGACAACAATATAAGCAGGTACGTACAACCAACCTGAGAAAACCAGAGGGAGCTATGAATATTCTCTAAAGCTACAGCGACAATGAGTAACGTTAGTAGTAAAATCTCGTTGCTCGGAAGTTACCGGAAGCGCCTCCGGAAATGCCCGACATATAAGCGTGAGACTGGAGAAGCTCCTTTTTTAAGTCGGGTTTTTCATCATAACACAATGTTTGTTAACATCTCACATGCAACGGTACCTGCCTAGATAGCGTATGTTTATCCCTTCTGTCAAAACATCAGTCAGCCGCGACTAAATCATAAAGTTAATCGGTGAGTGGGTCCATCATGGTTAGTACATGATTCAATAGCTGGATGATTGAAATTGAATAGATTAGTAACGGAGGGACATGATTTAGAACATGAACGACCTTTTGCAATATATTAGGTAGACACGCAGCCAAAATAGGGCGTAACATATAAAAATAACGTTGGCATTTTGCCTCTTAATAATGCGTGTGTATACAAATGAATACGGTAGAATAAGCAGTATGAAAGCAATGAGATCTGGCTTTTATGATATGTGTTGTATCACTGAATCGTAAAGCGAGCCATGAGTAAGCTACTCAGTAAGCTACAAATGGTGGCCAGTTTCATATCCTGACGATTATACACAGTATTACCTTAACCCTCACTTTTTCTGAAGTAGACTTCGTTTTCTATAATCGTATTATGATTAAAACGCATAAATACATCTACAAAAATCTTTCACAACCCATTTAATAGTTGTAAGGTGCTGATTCATAAGAATATAACTCAGATATGCTCAAATAGCATTGTTCTCACATATCTCTACTCCTGTAAATTTAAATAACAAATATATAATTACCGATTGCTACTTTTATTATTCAATGCTAAGCGGGTAATCTACGTTTATTTTGACTTCCGTCCGTCTAAACGCAACCTTAAATAATCCTACCTTAATATTGAAACACTCGCGATTTTGACAGTTGAAATTAATGGTCTACAACAGCATCTTCGGCATTTTCGGCTGATTATACTTTGAATGACCCTTTTTGTGCTCGCCACTTTTTCACCACAAATCATTCATTGCGCAATCGTGTGTGTTAGCTCTGTCTTACCCACTTACCAAGTAAGGACTTTCAAGAAGACAAGGTCTGAGTACAAAAAGGGTGAAAATGAAAAAGCGACTAAATGACAGCGAACGGCAACATCTTATTGGTACTGCTCTTACTCGAGCTGCTCACACACGTATCCAGACACACCGGCTGACGTGCAGCTGTAATTCATGGGATCGTCTCTTTTGCTTAGAAAAACACCGAACTGGCATGACTGGCTGCCTGGAGCTACTCGTAAATACCCAACGATTATCAAAAATCACACCTCTGCCATTAAGCGATTTCGCAACCGGATAAAAATTGTCATCAAGATTGTATGTTAATAACAATAATACCACTGTAGTGTAAATATTGTCTTTCATCTGCATTGGCGGGAGAAAGTATCAATCGATGTTCTAAATGAAAAAATGTTTCAAACATCTGCCTTCACTTAACGAAGCGGAATTAAAATGAATCAAGAGTGTAATTAAAAACAGATTCAATACTATACGATCAGCCCTGAATTTCGACTGATACTAAGAACTGTATCGGAAGGTCAAACCCCAGCGGCAACTGCTTTCACTACAATTTGGTTCATTTATACCATCAATTTAACGGCAATTATTTGTCGACAGAATAAGACAATGACGATGGATTATTATTATTAAGTAATTCCCCAGTTTGGAAATGAAGTGTTTTCATTTCCATTCAACCTATTGGTGTCGATTCAGATAGCTACCAATAGTGGTGACGGTGCTTTCGTGCTCAGAGCGCATACTTCGAACTTTTTTTTGGTTTGCTTTTATCCTGCTGCCTTACCAGCTGCTGCAGTCTACAATCATTCTGGCACTGTCAATCGCCACTTGGCGTTTCATGGTTCCTTACGACAATTCCGCATTGCGAGCAGCGTTCCATTGGCACACGGACGAACCACAACGCTGTTCTACCACCGACGCTGGTGCTCCCGCTTTGCCGGCGTGTTAAACGCATCCCCGCCAGTGTCCTCACGGCGCCACAATTCAAGGACACACGTGCCGTCGGCCCCAACGTTTTCTAGCCCTCCCGACGCTTTTCTTGGCAGGAATACAGCTCACAGAGTTTGCCGAAGGCACAGACGTTTTTTGTGGTTAAAAAGACCGCTGCGGCATGACCAGGTCGTTCGAGGGGTGACAACAGTCCCTGCAACACTGTGGTATAACATAGTCAAAGGTACTACTACCGACCGATAATGATAGTAACGCAGTTTTGTTAGCTCTAATAGCTCATGATGTCGATGAAAATAAACAACGAGAAGCTCCTGTGTGACCAATTTTAATTCATCAATTAATAAACGTGGAGTGTATAGCTGGATCATAATTATAATGGTTTTTGTTTAAATTGGAAATTAATAACGGTACCTTTAACAGCGTTCCCCCAGACCCCATCACGCGACGACGCTCAACAAGAACACAAACAACTATAGCGGCTCAAAAATGAAACTACAGTTTAATTGATTTAGCAAACAAGTAGTCTCTAGCTAAATTTTGCCGAAAGCACATGAACCAGATCGTTTAGCGAACACGCATAGTAATTCTTGCCCAACAACTCTCGGTAGAGAGTGGCACGAAAATGTTGAATATGGTTGCTTTTACACCGCAGTGGGTCATGTAACCGAACTCCAAAAGGCACACTTTCGGCAATATTCTGATAAGTCGCTGATATGAGCAATTACGCTCAGACTCGCCGTTCGGCTATTTTCACACGAACGTTAGCAACTTCAGTTCACGACCAAATTCCGATGCACCCTCCCCAAAACATTACGTGCGAGAACGCTCGGCTTCGCGAGTTGCCGCGCCTCGAAGAGAGTAAAACGACGTACTACTTACTACACGGCTACCTACATCTGTATATCCGAGTGCCGCTCACCCCTGACTCTCGTCGACTACTCCCTACTACCCCAAAATAGATGCAGGTGGCTATCACGACGCCGAAGCACGCGTTTACGGGCCTTAAGTGGCAATCGAGACTGCGCTGGAGGTCCACTGTTCAGGGGAAGGGGAGGTTCACGACCTTGATAGCTTTTCTCTTAGCAAGCAAACCAACGCACACAAATCGTCACTCACATTTGCTCGATCGCTGAACAAGCAACTACACAAAACAAATCTCTCACGTGAATTATCGTGACCACACAATCCACATAATAAGTAAGCGCAACACCGCACATCGACCCATAAACATCGACACATTCAAGCAATAGGCCTGGCTGTAAATTTCGGGTTCGATTCCGCTAATACGAACGACGAAATTTCAATCGTAATAGCTTACACACATAAAACATACTATTACATACACTAAATGAATGCCGCGACACCGACACCGCGATCAGCATAATCATAACAGTAGCGAAGAGGGTACGCTATCGAGCTGCAAGCATACCCCCTCCTCACACGAGACGGAGATCACACCGGACTGACTGGCCTCACTGAGCTACACGAATCGTGTTTCGAAGCCAACTGGCTTGAGCGATGATGGAATCTCAAGCGATGTCGAAAGACGTCATTGCGGTAAAACGGGAGTGGGCAACACAATCTCGCAAGAACACCATCGCCAACGATATCCGACCAGGCTACTAGGAACGATTCAACCAATAGCAGCAGCAGCACATTAGCAAAATCAAGAAGACTCCGATAATAGCCACAGACTTTACAGACACTGAGGGGGCCCGGGCAAGAAGGACAGAAAACGCCTGGCGCGGGATTCCGTCCGTTCTAGCGAGCACTTGCCACAAACCTGGGACACTTCGTTGACGAGGGGCACATAGACGCACTGCCGCCCGAGCTTCTTTGCGATGATTCGACAGGCGCTCGCACACATACAGATCAAGCACCAGCAAAATCTACGAAGCGGACAACCCCCGAAACATCCCTTGTTTTCGTTGCTTTGACTAGCCCACAGCGACAGATCAAAATACCCCAAAGCGTCCTCAGCTCCCCCTCCCCCGGGCCAAGATAAACGCATTGCGCGAACACTCGGGCCGACGACCCAGTAGCGCGCTAAAATTTGAGATGGCGACAGGCAATAGCAGAGTAATATAATAACATAAAGACTGAGGTCAGCAGGAACTCTGTGTTACAGCTAAAGGCGTGTGGGAATATTTTGGGGTAAACATTTGATGGAGATTCGAATTTATGTTTATCGAATTCATTAGGCAATCAATAAACGCATCAATCGACCGCCAATTCTTGTACCCGACCCCTTGAATATCGTTAACAGCCAACCGAATTGTGTATCCCAACCGAATCACGATTGGAAATGATTGTTCCATCTAGTTCTCATCTAAAAATCATTTTACAGATCGGTGTTTCTGTGGTTCATGATACATAAAAATAATACATAAAGATGATACGTAAAAGCAGAAGTCTGCATTGCATAATGTTGCTTTTGATCGTACAGACCTGTAGTACCTCACCAGCTGCAGCAAACGAGAGTAGATCATTACGTTCATTACGTTCATTCCGACAATATCGGATAGTAATAATATTCAAGGCGAATGAATGCTCCTGAACTAATTACTCATCAAACTCGTATTTATTATAGCTTTCGTATTTTATGCTTTTCCTCGTATTATCACGAGATAACTCTGTTCTTGGTTGCTCTCAGTGTATACCCATCGTGAACGCTGTGATCCCCTGCGCAGCTGGTGTCGCGCCCGCTCTGATCGCTACCTAAGACTCTGTGCAGCCCTGCGCTGCCCAAGAAGGTTCACAGCAACAGCAGTTGCCGCGGCACTAGCGTCTCGCCTTCGAAGAGTTGAACGAACATGACCGTTTGCGACCGACCGCAAAAACACGGTGAAGTGGGGTAGGTGGGGTGGTTTTCTTAGCTGTACAAGTATGGTCACGAAGAGGCGGCGGCGGCGGTGGTGCCGGCGGCGGCGGCATTCACTAGAAGCAAGCAAATGGTCGTTACGAGGAATAGCATTATAACGAGCGTATGGGCTGAGGAAAGCAAGAGCATGAGGACCTTGTGTACATATCGACTCATATATCAGCCGTTGCAGTATCAGCGGCTTAGTCAAGGAGATCAACGCCAAGTGCACTTCGAGCGTAGCGACGAAGCAGCAGCCGGAGACGGACCAAGGGTGATGAGCAAACATACATACACACATACATACATACACACACACACAGACACCCACACATACACCCATAGATACAGGCCTATGCGAGAGCGGACGTAAAGAAAGCACACACATACATAGTGCTGTAGATAGATAGATGGACGTGAGGAAAAAGGAGAGTACAAAGGTTTTTATAATGGTGCTCTTACGGCCGTCGCTGTTATCTTGTCTTCGTCAATGGATAACGACGACAGCAGAAGTCGCCCTCTGTTGCACCATCGACTGGTCTCAGAGTGCCATTGTCTCTTGCATTGTAACGTAATCAGTCGAAGCGTTAGGCTCGAATATAGTCGAAATAGTCGAAACAAATTAAGGGAAGGCCAGTAACACAGAGATCCGCTCGTTCGCTCGCTCACCCACTCACTCGCCGGCCTGAGCAGGGATAACCAGGGGGAGAACTAGTTTGCAAGGTTGGAGGTTGAATGAGGGGTATGGTGACAACAAAGCGACAGAACTGATTCACTAAGAATACAACACACATAACTGTTAATGGGTGATTAAGACGAGGGATGGATGGCGGTTACTGCTTACGGCGTTGAACCGAGTATGACAGTTGAATGCTGAAAATTTTGTAACAATATCAAAGAATCCTTCATCCATGATTTCATAGGAATTGTTAATTAATAACCAATAAGATATTAATTAAAACGCTTGGCTTACAATGAGGATTTTTTGGTTTTTTGTTAATTTCACATACAGTGTTCTGTTACGAAATATTTAAAAGTTTTTAAAAGGCCAAACACATCATCTCTGATGAATGAATACTCGTATACACAGGGCACGGCAATTAAATGAGCAAAAAATATCGGCTCACTGTTATAACGAGCACGCGTCAACGGATGTCCAAAGAAAGAGCAGGTTTGCTTTGTCCTAAAGGAGAACCTAGTCTTTCTCGAACCGACCATTTATAATATTATTGCCAGCTTTCAGATAGCTTTCCAAAAATTTAAGGAAAATTTAACATAAATTAATTAAGGTAGACCGGAACAGACTCACAACGTTCTCGATTTAAAGGGCTTAAATATTAATAAAAGGGGCTCAAAATAATACTTTCTATAGAGAAATTCGCGGCTGTTTTAGAGAAAAAAATATGAATTGTCAGTTGAGTCGTCCAAATATGGTCTAAAAGTTAGTCTTCTTATGTTTTTTTCTAAGATTTTTTGAACATTTAAATTTTTTAAGCTTTTGGCGGGCTTTAAGTTAAGGATTCATTCTGCTGAAATTTTCTACGCATAGCATACTTGACCTACAATACCGCTTACGCATGCCTACTTGAAATTTTATTTGCGAAATAAGAAATAAAAAACTTGTTTTAGGAATAGAGTAGTGAATGGAATAGATCCAAAATTAAAGCCGTAGTTATGATAACGGCTGGTTACGTTGAACACGCGTAACTCTACGGATGACGCTGCTAGCGCTAAAACGATCCTTGAATCAGTTGTTTTAGTTTCGAAATACAGTTTTAGAAATAGAGCTCCCAATTTGGCTGTTCTATTCCGTGTATGTTGTCTTATTCCCCCATGGTTTGAGTAAGCTTTTTTTATTTTACGACGTGTTAAAGACCATTTTGTCGTCGTCAAATTATGATAATTCTTTCTCTTACTGCAGAGTTTGTTAAATTAACCGCTTTTTTGAAGCGCTTCAATGGCTGGCAGATTATAACCTCGAGGTGCCTACCCACTTACTCTTCAAATTAACTAGTGCTAAGTAGCTTTTCGGAATGACAGGTTTTCTTCATTTTTTGAACTGGCACCTAAAAATTAGATCAGTGATGCGCCCCGTGGTGAGAAAGCATTTTCTACGACAACGTATGTTCTGGGCCAATACTGCGGACCAGTGCAAAAGTGTGTATTTGGGCGCGTACACGCGGGTATGTCAGGTGATTTAGGAATTATTATGAATTACTTTTCCTGGTTGCTGCGTGACACCGTTCCAATATGGTGATGTCTATAGCGTGAAAATCGAAAATAAATGGTATATTAATTAAACGGTCGTGATCATTTGATTCGTTCTGAGTTTTCTGTCTTTTTCTAGTACAGGAACTTCTCGTCTTCCGTAAATGTTTGATTTGTATGCACAGAACCAATTAGTAGTAGGAACACGAATCGTTTTATATGTTAATCCGGCTGACATTAGCGAAGCATACATACATAGCACACGGGTACATGCGGCGAACGACCGTTAGGAAAAATATGAAATGCTCCTTTGCGGGTCTTAACTGCTAGCACTCAGGATAACTCAAATCAGTCCGTGAAGCACCATGGAGACGCACGTGCTAGCATTGTTCGAGCTCTTTATTGTGACAGTCTGCACGGCCATAGATGATAGAAACATCGAAGTCATCTTTGAGAAACTGAACAATATTACTGATGAATTTAATGCTCGAGCGAAAATGGCCGTCGCTAAAGGAGCTACGATAGTCCCTGGCAGCGTCCCTCGAAGTGATATTGAGGACCAGTTAAAAAAGGTTAATATCTCTCAAACACTTCGAGGATGGTTGGAGCTATTTGTTACGACGGAAGGAAACATCGCCGCCAAGGATATGGATGAAGTTATCGATCTGTACAGCAGTGCAGAAAAAACTGTATTCAGTGGACTCGACAGCCTTTATGGTTATGCTACTAATGGTAGCATATCAACAGAAAAATTGGCAGATGCTACCCTCACTACCTTGCAAGCGTCCCAAGATGTCAGCTTGTTGACCTCTCATCTGTTCATGAATCTGATCGAATTTGTGGAACTGTTTAGTCCAGTGGTCGGCTTGGACAACCTGATCGCAGGGACGCCAGCTTTTTTGGACGAATATAAACAATTGAATCTGTGCCTTCAGCGACTGCGTAACCATTCTGAAGGCCAGAGTGGCAAGCCTTGTTACTTTGAAGCCATTAAAGCTATTCAAGGAATCATGCGTGATATCGACACGAGTAACTAAGAAAACCCTACCTCTTAGCTGACAGCTAATATACGTAACTATGTGCCCTTCTTCTAGAAAAGTTCATGTATAGGACATTGTGTCTCAATGCTTGAACGTAAGATCGAAGTTAGAAATCTATGCAACATGTAATCAAAGTATACTAAATAAATGCATGGCCTAGTGATACATAAAACAATTCGTATGTCTTAACTTCACAAGCAGCGACACAGGGCTACCGAATTGAGTAGATGCAAATTGCGGTAAGCGTGATCTTGGGTAAATGACGAGAATTTCTATAAAACTGAGACCCGTCACGTTACAAGCATAGATTTCCACGAAGCTCTAAGATGTCGCCCTGTGATATATACGCCCAACAAGCAGAATACTCAGTGAGAGATGAATGGGTTCGGGTCCACCAACAGCTGACTTTTTCCATCTATGTGGGATAAAATACATTTGCGTGTGCTATAGACTGGCGATTAATTATTATTCAACCTTCAGTGAAACCACTTTTAGTATGTCTCTGGCTATTTATCCTACACTACAGGCTATGAAGTTTTGCTAGACAACGAGTGGGCTGTGAATAGTATCACTGCCCTCTGTAGAATAAACAATAATTTGAAAAAGTTCTTTATTTTCACTCTAGATTTCCCGTATATTTTAAAGTTAGCTCTCCCTACCACGACTGCTCCAAATAAAAACAATTTATATTTTATGCCATTTTATTATAAACTTAAACTGATTGATACTATATACTCTAGTTGATGTCTTTTTCTCAAAAACTTAGTTTTCCAGGAACTGCTCGTGGGAGTTCAACTGAATAAATACATTTGTGAAAATCACTGTAATATAATTACATAACCTTATTACTAATTGTTTAATCTAATAATATAATGTTAGTGTTAATTATAATAACAATCTTATAGTTTTCATTTCGAATAGAATCCTATACTTACAACAACAGGCCATGCGATCCGGGGCACCGTGTACATCCTGCGGTTTATTCCTGCCGCTATTTCAGAGTGGCAACAGTCACTGATGTTGTATTTTTACATATATAAGAGACGCATCTGCGAAAATAACAATGGTTGTATATTTATATAAGTTGTGTATTTCGTTAATGGCTAAATTTGCTCAAGCAGCCTGTGTAGTTCGGGGCAGGACATCACTGATTTGCTTTTGACCACCACCATTGTCCGAAGTCGGCGTCGCTCTCTTTGTCACCTCCGTCCCCTCCTTCACGTTGAACGGTTACCCCATCACTTTAATGTCTGTCTGCTGTCTGCCAGCATATCGAACGGACACTATCTTCGTGCTGAAATTTGTCTCCTGTTCATCGTTGATATAACATGTATCGTATACACACATACACATAATATATATATGCATACATATGTATACGTGTGTATTCCTTATTTTGTTTAAATTAGGTTTATTCTGTGTTGTCATCGTTATACCATACGGATATGAAACTTCTGGTGTTTATTCCATACTCAGCTTTCGATGACAGTGTTTCGTTCACGCCCGTACTATCATGCTAATTACTTATACGAATCGAGCGGCTAGAAACGGATGTTTAAACAGCCATTGAAACATTGCTGGCGAGGTTTTGGTACGCGGCGGGCGTTTGTGTTTCTTTTGCGTAACTGAGAAACATTCACTATGTCCTCGTTGGGATGGCCAACTGCTATACCGTTCGTAATGTCATTGGGTCGCTGTTCGTTATGCTAAATCAATAGCTACATTCGTTGTTATCGGGTCAATTAAGCGTCCTTAGTAACGATTGTGTCGACGATCTGCCCGCGTATAGGGCAGCCTGGTCTCTATTTTCCACTATATAGCTCCTCGCAAGGGTGCCATTTGCTAATGGAAAAACATGACCGAATTTATTTGGGGAAGTCGAAAAGCACGATTCCATGATACGTAGAACGTCAGCAGACGTGAATACGTCGTTACGGTATAACGCAACGAGCATTTACCCGCTATAGTATTTCTCTAGCTTCACGTCAGCTTCAATAATCTATAATCGAAATTCGTTACCACGTAGTCGTAAGGGTGTTTTAAGGAATAGTTGGCGCAAACGTTTTAATCATAGTAATTTATTCCTCCGATACACATCCTAGTCAGGTGAACTCCATTATCTCTGATATCATCAGCCTAGAGGAGGCGTGTTATTTTCGACCTTGCTTCCCTCTATCGAAGATCCACGCTATTTATTGACGCCGACGCATGTTAAAATGATCAATATTAGGATGAATGATTTTATGTGGTCCGTTCCATCCGTTAGGTAGAAAGAAAAGCCGTTAATGTGTTTGTATAGCCTGCGTTATCTAACACCTCCGGCCAGTTTTGTGAAGCGGCCGTTGTACACGCTTTAATACAGTCCCACTATATTATATCTATTTGTCCGGTACTAACGCTACGATAGTTTTGCTAATAATAACAGCAGTAGTAGTTAATAACAGATTATTAGCTAGATGGTCATGAAAGACAGATTTGTATTGTATTCCCTTTGAGAAAGTTCAACGGCTGCTATGAGACGACGGTCCACAAAGTAGTCTATTGCTTCATTGGTAACAAGTGTATGATGGATAAAACGCGTGACACGATCTGTCACGCATCGTCGCACTCTTCACTTTTACCGCTGCCGCTTTGTTGTGATTAATTTGGTGGGAGACGGTTGACATCTACCGTTAACCATTGGTATCCCGCAGCAAGCGTTTGTTGTTGACGATTGATGGTGGAAGTTGGTTGGTTCTGCTTGTGTCAAGTTTTGCTTATGCCTGTTGCCGCCGCTGCTGTTGTTGTCTTGTGCTAGACTTGCAATCGCATTCTATTGCGCGGCGACGAGCCGCTATAATCGTTCTAGATTCCCATGCAAGGCGATCTGCCCCCTCGCTGGATGTTCCGAACGGCTACAGCGGCGACGAGCGCTGCGCCGCGACCACTGCCATCCTCAGACAACATCAAGTCAAACTGTCCGTCATGAAATAAACGAAAAAGAGGGCAAAATAGTTAGATTTTCTTTAGCCTATGCAGTACAAAGTAGGTACAACTTATTGTTTGTCGCAAGGAAAAGCAGTATTTACTTTTGCCTGTAACGAGGCGATCGCTAAGCAGCATGAACAAACGTTTTGAAATAAAGATTAACTAGGAAAGGCTGCATCGTGACGGACACTAGTGTAGGTACTATTATTTTCAGAGCGACGCATTGCCCCGTGTGTTCACCTTGTAGTCGGGGTTGGTAAGTTCTGCGATCTTCGCTTCCATCAACTGGTGGAACTTCGGGTGGTAACGATAGACGGAGCCGTCAACGCCTACTGTTGTATGTGGCCTTTTCATTTTGTTAAGCACAGTGGCGATGGCAGCCGATACCAGGTGGGCAGCCCGGGACGATACCCGCGAAACCACCAGTTTCAAACACTGGCAATCGTCGTCGCTGCCGATCTGGTCCAACTTCGCAAGCACTTTGCGCGTCTCATCAAAACAGCCCTTTTGGTCACTCTCGATCTCTGAGATGTACTTCGTTTTAAAAGCATACGGCGTCTTCATCTTCTGCGAAAGTCGGCCATTGAAAATGAGGTGTTCGTTAGCCAGCCGGACTACGACACGTCTAGCCAACTCGCCCATGTACATACCGCTAATCATTTTTTCGAACTTTTGATGTGAGGGATTGAGCGAGTGCTCATCGACTTCGATGTCGTACTGTGTCCGGATGAAGTCGATCACGCCATTGTCGCCGAATGCTCCCCACTCTGTATTTATGATTACCTGGCGAGGCTCCTTATCATCGCCATCCCATAATTGACAGTTCTCAATTCGTTCCATATAGCAAGCGTTCGCGCCGGTACCAACAATAACACCGAGACGGCACTCTTTGTTCCTATGCGCGCACGACATTAGCGTGCCAGTCGTGTCGTTAACAACCGCCATAACATCGATCTGAACATCACCTCGACGAGCGATTGCCTCCCGCAGGAGTTTCACCACATCCTCACCTTCGACGCCACTACACTTGAATCCTTTCGTCCAAGTAACAAGACGAGCCCGTGTTAAACCTTCCTGCCGGCAGGGGAACGAAAATGTGAAGCCTAGTGGTAGACGCTGGCCATAGATACCACGCTCTGTATTGGGCACATTGACAAAACGGGTATTAGAAATTTTAATGTACTAAGCATATATATATACATACATATATACATACACGCTGTATTAAAACATGCAATACTCCGAGACCTTCGAGTTTACTAGCCTCTTACCCATGGAGAAGGTAGCCAGACACTCGGCAATATGGTCGAACAGCTGAGTTCCTGTACCAAGCATAATTTCTTGAGGAACAGCGTAGATAGCATTGTCCATTTTGAATTTGTCACCATCAATTTCGATCAGTAGCACACGGAAGTTGGTGCCGCCCAGATCCAAAGCAAGGAATCGTCCACTTTCTGCAAGCCAAAAAAAATACAGAAATAAAAGACCCTTGGTGGTAGACAAGTATTGCCTCGTGCCTAAATAAACGCATCTAAAGATTTAAATTGGCATTGTCATTGGCGTACCATCAACGATTTCTTAATTTAAGCTTATCGAACTAAACTATCATTTCACAAGTGGCATTTCCTGTTCTACAATTAGTTCTACTACAGACTGGAGACCGCGCTTCAGAAAGCGCACCGCCATATCATTCGAAGGGCTGCTTATAACACATCATATTAATACGTTTCGCTCACTGGTGCCATACAAACGCTCGCGCGTTACCAAATCGCAAGTCCTGGGCGGTGTGTAACTAATCCGACAAGGCTTCAAACGGAAGATGATGAAAGCGCGAAATTACACCGCCAAAGATTCGGTGCTATTGTCATGGTCAGCCTACTTTGACGGCCGAGTGCGTGCTACTTACCGCTTCCGTCCGGTACATCACGCACGTACGTAATATACTGTTTGACGTCCGCCTTCGCATGTGTCTCCTTATTGAGTCCGTTGTTGAGTTCCTTGAGCAGACACGTCATCACCTTTTCAAGCGTATCATTGGATAACTCGAGCTCGCGAGTGATCGCCTCAACCTGATCATAAGAAGGAGAACGTTTAATTGGATGCTCTATCGATGTGAAGGGCTGTGCCTTCCCTGACTGACTCCCCATGGCTGTTGATTTTGCGGCCTGTAATGCCCGTCGAGATTTAGCCGACTTCGACCGACCACCAGGCAGAGTTCTACTAGACAGCCATTCTGCAAGCTTGCCGCATAAATTTGCTAGGTAACAGCTAACAAACGTGATAAACATTTTGACCAACAAATCGCAGATCACTATTTAGATGATGGCTATATTCAATTTTTGACTATCAATCACCACAATTTTGGCTTGTCGTCCTTTGAGAAATATCAGATCTTGACACTTCCAGACAATAATGAAGTAGATCAGATCATTATCGAATAGTTTTAACTAGGACTTTTCTATTGCACACCTGCGAAGGCCTACTTCGATTTGCCAATGAATAACTATCATTAATTATGAATATATCACATGGTGCAATATAATAATGGCAGTGTTCCCTCAAGACGCCAACCCTATGGCCAACTCTACCACGAAAACGCTAGCCCGACTATATGATTTGACTGAGAATATAGTCGAGATGAACCGCAAAAATGCATTGAAATCGATGTGGCTATTTTGTACAGGAGTTTCATTCTCGCAAGTTAACTGTTAAATTTTTCGGGTATTAGCCGCAGACACGCCTGCCAACTAGCCGGAAATAGGTCACATTATTAGTTCGAAAATCGTTTCGATGTAAGGCCACTTGAGTAGGTTAAGCGGACATATATAGCATTCAACGCTCGCCGGCCAAATGCAGTAAACTAAGACCGATTCCGGCGTAATTGTTATTTAACGTTGTTTAGAATACAATCTGATTGCGAAGTCTTGGAAGATCTTACCTAACAGAACAATGATGCCCGGTTCCGTTGGTTTTGTTTACCTATAAGAACTTGCACTTAGTATTAGTGAGTGTCCGCGGTAAGGTAAATGTGTCATCGTTCTGGTGAAATGAGCTGATAGAAGCTTGGCCGCTGCCAAGTTAAATACGAACGATAACTTCACTGGTCCAGAGAGTAGATTTGCTTGTTGCAGGGGGTACTGGCTTGTAAATAGTGGTTTTGGCCAGCGGCAGAAGCAAAGTCTGTCGTAATGTGGGAAGTTACGTCGGAAGTTATAACGATACTGGCTGACCCACGAATGCCAGACAGCTTAACTCAAAGAATCCGAGAGAGGGGAGTAATCGATTCATTAATGCTATGGCAATGATGTGTTATATAGTCACTATCCTCTAGAAAACACGCGAAGACCGCATAAATAATGTAAATGAACAAACATATGCATATAGGGAGAGTGGTTCAGTTCTAGCAGCATCAATACCGACACGACATATAAAGAAGCCGGCTACAACAACCACTAGTTCAATACGCTTGTACCCATTTGGCCTTTCTTGCAATAGGACGAGTTAGAAGAAACACCGTACACAACTTCACAGTGCCTGACATAGGGATGGTGTCTGTGCAGCAACTAAATGCGCCGAGAACTTTGATCTAGCTCTTAGTTAGTTGTAGGCTGGATAAACGCGTACCCACCGAGGTAGCTCCACGCTCGTTTATACGCGTGGTCAAGCCCGAATTCATGGAGCCAAGCTGTTGAATGATACGAGTAGATAACAGATTGATTAAAAGTAACAAAATTTATTAGTAAAGCGAACGATTTTGTTTCATGTGTTCTATCCCTCCTGGCAATAATTCAAGCAGCCATCAAACAAAAATCTCGAATTGGTTTTGAAACGGTCTGTTCGAGGCTTCCACCTGCTATACGCGTTTCTACCAGTATTGGCCATTTTCTTTGTTGCTATGTAATGGATCCTGACGTCAAATATAATCCAAAAGTTCTAATTCCATCACCACATAGTTTTGGGCGTGTATTTTCCTTCTTCGTATCCGATTGGTAAAAATACATATGAAGAAAGCGTGGAAAACGAATGTTGGAGGGCTATTCACCTAATTATAATGGATACATACATACGCACACACATACTCAGATGGCTAAGATAGTTTAAACGGCTACAAAAGAGAAGTAACTTTTAACGACAGGAAAAAACCAATAGACAAAACAAATATACCACCAGCTATTTTTTTTTTCTACACAAGTTCATCTCATAGAGGCAAAGGAAATCAGCGACGTAACCACTTAGGATCGTCCATACGCGTACACATGGAAGGAAGCACGCGCGTACAAACATTGCTGCTCCATCGAATAGATTAAGTGGTCGAGATCGTGCGAATAAACCATTTGCGTAATAACTGAGACCGAAGTAAAATTTTCATTGAACAACTATAACAAGAAGCTCCGTTGCGGTGTGTTAATTCTTGCCCAAGTTTCTATATGCGTTCGTTGTATAAAGTTTAATGTATGAGCAACATAAGGTTTGATGGTAACGTGATTTGCCAACACTCATATGATTGTTATTATTAAGTTAAGTATTAATTATTAGGCGTTAATTTCGAAAAATCGTAAGCCACCTCAGATCCAGCATTATCGTTTCCTAACAACGTTATGAATAGACAAGCAATGGCAACACTGTGCGACTTGTTGCCCCTCTCAGAGAGGCTTTAAGCCGGCCGTTGTCCTCTGGTACGACGTCGTA
>NW_019213180.1:126825-157903 GCF_002532875.2 Varroa jacobsoni | reverse complement strand
TCTATATATATCTATATATATATATATCTATATATATATGTAGTGAATTAAAACGCGCCAGTTTTCCGTTGGTATTAATTCTCAACTGTAAAAAAGACGGTTTCCAGGCACTCAATATTGCACTCTCCTGCCAAGACGATTGTGCTTCGACAACACTGCAAAGCCAACCTTGCAACAAATATGTCATCTAGTTTTCTTTCCGTTGATGGCCAGCGTCGCTATATTCGGTCTAAGACAGAATCTAGAATTTGTGTATTCGGTATAATGCATCACTCTTTCAAGGCGCGATTTTTTAAACAATAGTTGCAGCACTTGGCATACGCGTTGTTGTGTCTGACATCGCAGCGAGTTGTGCTCGTAGGACGTATTTGGTTCATGGCATTCATTTGTACTATTAGACCTGTTATTTATTGTTACTACTATCTATGGTAGTGTAGATAATAAAGGGTGTATCGAGGCAGTAATTAGATAGACACGTGGGATAAATGATATGATGTTTTAGCGGGACTTTTCTACGAAGATGTACCACAAGAAGACGGATGTAGCTTTCTGCGAAAACCACGCATTTCAAAAGCATAGATTAAGCCAATAGATCAACGAGATCACATTTGCCGATACGTTGTCCAGACTACAACTTCTCGAGAAACGGTTCGAAAAGTCATCTGCATATATTTAAATAGCCGATATTTACGAGCATCGTTTGTGCATTTTAAGCAGTTTTTTCAACAAAGACCACCATTTCAAATGCGCACGCAAATAACATTGTGTAACATCGGGCATTAATCTACCTTCTGAGCTATCTACGATCTTTCCTTCAAACGGTCATCGCCGTTCTCTATGTTGGCTCTTGCCGGTGTGGGATGAAGCGACGATCCCGTCGCTCCACCCTACTCCGGCCACTATAACTACCGTGCGTGAGATCAGCGCTGGAGAATTAGACCGAATAGGAGGCTTCGCGTGCGATACGTTCGCCCTTTGTGGATGCGCGCAAAGGTGCACCGTCTACCGCAGAACTGCTACTATCGAAAAGACTTGCCGAGTTCAAGACGCACGACCGGAACAAGGTTAACATCCATCGCTGCTGCTGTCCATTGTAGCTCGCCAGATAGGAGACAACCTTCCTGTTTCGACGAGAGCAAAAACAACAACAACAGGATTGTTTACCTAACCGTCTGCAGTAGCAATAACCGCTATGGTCGATTGTATAATGCGCCGCCGCTATCGTCACTATCAACACGAACGGAACGGAACGGAACGTAAATGGCAGTAGAGACAGCAGCAGCGACCACGTGGTGGGACCAGTTGAGATATCGTTCGATTTTGAGAGAGAACGCGTGTCTTACTCGACCGGCTGACTCCTCTCTCTTCGCCGCACAACATGTTAATGTATGCGCTGGAAGGAAGAGCGATAGAATAAAATTATGGCGGCAATTATCAGTTGCGCTAGTAACGTGGAGTTATAACTACCACTGTTAAACACGCAGACTGTAGATTGAAATACAGATTTTCTAAACGCCTTTTACCTGGCTCGTTGCTAAGCTGGATGATCGCTCAAGGAGGCCTAGATAAAAACAGTAATATAGTTAATAGGACGTATATTGTGACTGTTATTAAAATACACTTTCTTTCTTTCGTGTGCATCACTATTAACGTAGCCTCAGAAGAATCTCATTCGAAGGGTTCCTTGTGAATGCAATTATCAACTGAAGAACTTTGATAAATTGACTATGTATCTATGTTCGGAGATGATTAAAAAGGTCGGAAGACCCACTCGATATTTAGATGGTTGGTCGACGAAAAAATAGTGCAGACAATCGGTCAGCTATTATATTTCGTGCTCATTAACAGTCGTAAACTACTTGTACAGCCTTTAACAACCACCGTTTTCAACATTCCAATCTAGAATCTCTAAGATGGTAAACTGGATTCATAGATTTGTATTTCTACGGATACTATGAACACGGAACAGCCTAAGGATCTGGACGGTGGGTACAGGTTAGGTTGCGTGAAATTAAGCCCGCCGGTCACAAGTCGTATTGCAGTAACTCGACGATACGCCGGTCTGTTTCACTTTCTCTTACAGAAACCAAGTAACAGATCAAGCAATTTTTCTGCGCCTCGCTTCGCTGGTCGTCTTCAAGGTATGCTCACTGCTCTATACGCGCATATTGACGACAGCGTAACATGGATTGAGCCGTAGAATTTATTCACGTTACGCTGCAGCGTAAAACGCGTCTTAATACGGATTTCGTAGTTGATCTGAATGCATAGAAATAGTAACACTGTTAAGGGAAAGCCTCTTTCTCGCTCGACAGTTTAGATGCAGTAATAAGCTGGTAGGAAATATAATGTTTCGTAATTTTACGAGACGCCCGAACGTTCTATCTTCATATGCATCGAAAACGTTGTTACTTCAGGGAAAGGTTACTAGCTAGGGGATACTTTTGCGAGCATAACTCGTGTTACATATGCTTTTTCTACACATAGTTCACTGACGTTCCACTGATACTATGTGGACAATTTCAGTGAAGCTTGCCGCTCGGTTCCGCGCTCGCCTTCCTAAAGCTAACTGGTCAGAGAAGTCGAAATAATCCACCCAGCTAAGTATATATCATCTATACTTTTTCCATCGCTTTCGAATTGTCTAATACATAATAGTCATATATCTACCCTACGCACTAATCGTGTGGGCGGCAAGTATCTGTTCGATCAGAGGTCGTAAATGGCCGTACGTAGGTGGTAAATATCTATGCGTAAGGCAGAACTCTAGATATTTAAACCTACACTGGTCTCACGCGCGAACTCCGAATCGTAATACGTTGCGCTTAAATTGTTTTGCATATAAGCAATCACAACTAACAAACTCACGTGCCGCACGCGCAGGCAGGCTAGGACTGGACGTAGTTCGTGTACGTTTGTTGTCACTGCGGTGTACTGCAAACGACCCAAGAGGCGCTGTGTAAAGGCTCGTGATACTCGTTAACAACTC
Source organism: Varroa jacobsoni (assembly GCF_002532875.2). Lineage (NCBI taxonomy): Eukaryota > Metazoa > Arthropoda > Arachnida > Mesostigmata > Varroidae > Varroa > Varroa jacobsoni. The sequence goes on along the minus strand of NW_019213180.1, from coordinate 154,914 downwards.
AGTTTCGTATTTTGAAGAGTCCTCGGACCGGCAAGTTAACACTTGAACCTTACAGTCAGTCGGCCAGCATGCTTCACAGCCTCAGACTCAGTCATAGTTAAGCTAAGCGTAAAATTAACCTATGGAAGATCGCTGAGAGTTCACGACAGAATTGTAAACCGCTAATTGTGCTTTTCGTACACAATGGCGATGGTGATGACGATTAATTATAGCTCGTCGCAACTGGGTCTATTGGACGCTGACAATCGGTACAAAATGATGTGGGGATCTGCCTAGGGAAAGCGCCAATGTCTCCATGACGGTGCAACAAGAATATACGGCCTGTTCGTTTCTGCTGTTAACATAAGGTTCGCTGTAACACGGTTATTGCTCAAGATCAGATACGCTGTGTTGCTTCGAAGGGACCAAAACAAGCTTCATGAGATAGCACGCAGGAAATGCGTTGAGGAATACAGGTGAGAGTCAAGACGCAGGAACGCACAACAAGATGTCAACGATTGTTTTCACTGTCAGCCAAATCTTACTCTTATAGAGAACATCGCTCAATGGTTAGGTGTTTCGACACCTTCTACAACTTTAACCAAATTAAATTAGACTATGAAGCCGGGTCTAAATTAGCGAGATAGACAGCGAGCAGTGATATGTATTAGTTAAGACTGCTTCTTGCGAGGCACCTCACGAGCTAGTCTTGCTACCCAAGATAGAAGATTTACAAGTAACCGTTAAATGGTTATCATTTGTCGGTATCAAACACCGTGAAACGGTCTTGCAGGACTTTTTAGTACCTATCGCAACACCGCTTAAACGAAGCTCAGTCGAAGATCGCTCGACGGTCACTTTTAACTATGCAGTACAATTTCGATATAATTCTCGGATCCGTTGAAGCGGCAACGGCATGTCATGATGTACTAAATGGACAACGCATAATAACTGTGTAGTCCTTATCGTGTGTCAGGCTAGCATACGGAACAAGGACATTACACGTTAACTACGATATAACAAACGGCATCTATGGTATTCGATCTTGCTTTTGTTTTCATTCGATGTAGTTTTGTAATGGACATGTCTGATCGGGAGGGGAAGCTTATCTGTGCATCTATTATATTGCGTACCTTGGCTACATCTGCGATCACCGGACACCGATTATGTGGACTCATTCTCTGAAGTCAATATGTAGAAAAACTTCGCTAACTAAAATCACAACAGGATTCTCTACTTGCAATAATCTGTAACTGTCAATGCTTGCAGTACGAAGTAGTAGATCACGTCAGTTTCTCAAGATCCGTTCAATGATAGCGTGAAGATGAAGTAACAGTCGTATGATTCCAACCGGGGGCGGGCAGGAATGATTTAGCAAAAAGAACGCTTCGCTCTCCCTTTTTGAGGACACACTATCGCTTTACGTGTCCGCAACCTGAACTTTTGAACACGTAGGTGACGTCTTTCTTCCTCCTTCGACGGATGGTGGTGGTCGTAGTTAGTCCCGAAAAAATCAACGGCTGCAAGAGAAACGTGGAGAGGGTGACATTGTTGCTGACAGGCGGGCGGGCGGGCGCGCGCGCGCGAGAGGAGCAGATCTGCGCCTAACGTCTAACATGTATTGTTGGCGGCCCACCAATCTACTGGAGTAAATATTACGATGCCATTTATTGACCACCATAATAACGAACGCAAGTGAATAGCCGACGTAAGACGAACGGCCAACGGGCGACGTTGTTGCGTCCTTTTAAGAAGATGCCGTCGCTTCCTTCGGCAAAAAAAAAAGTGAGATAAAGCGGTGTCGAGCGAGAAAATGAAAGGCGTGAACTCCGCTTTTGGACGGAGCAAAGACATTTTGTTGTTAAATAAAGGCATCCACATTTGTAGCATTACTTATAATATAGGTACACCTACATATTTGCGGGCATACCGTTACTTTTCGTTTATATTAGAATGCAAAGTTACTGATCTCTGTGTCGGCGTGGTAATGACGGACGCGTTTTGAAAATATGATCAGAATAACGTCGGGGTCCAGCTTATCAGTTCTGTCTCGATAAAGATTCTGTAATTGAATATATTCGTTTTCATCTTCCACCCAGTTGCATCTTACAGGACTTACAGGACATTTCTACTCAGGTGAATTCAATATACGATTGAATTAATTCAAGCGATAAGATCGCACGCTATATAAGGGATATGAACGGGGATGAATCCTTTTTGTCTTCCATAGTGAATCGGTGGTATGGCTTGAACCATTTCTATTAGATGGTCATTTGTTATGTTCGAAATAATGCGATAGTACTGTTTTTCTCGTTTGCGTTTCTGTGCTCTGTTAGGTGTATTCTATATTTAAAGACCCGATTCGCTCGACCGTCAATTTAGTATCCTGATCACCGTGGGCTACGTTCATGAGAAACATTATTGGCTGGTAATACCTGACGACCAGCATCTTGGTGCGCTGCCGTCAAGCGATAAGAACCTGTGTACTGATTACGCATCTTCTTCAGTGATGTACCACTGTTTTTTTACGATCGTACTAATAATGGGCGACGTGGAGTGCCCACGACCCGCGGACAGCGCACGAGCAAATGCTGAAAAAGTGTACCTATTTGATTATCTCTCAATTACGCCGTGCCGAGGTGAACGTCCTATTCAGTGTATGGCGTATATTGCATTTCGCCAACTGAGTCACCTTAAGTATTTATCTGTAGATATGTCATATGTTCGATAGGATCATGAGTAAGCAAGCGTTACGTCTTATTGGTCGTTATTAAAGACAATCCGTTTAAAAAAACTCAGGTACAAATTACGTTGGTTATATACAAACAACTGATTACGCCTTCTCCGGCCAAGGTCTATAGAATCATTTTCAGGTTCTACAACTCTAAACAGTTACTATCCCCATAGGTAGTCCGGCCTTTCAGAGGTGCCTGCTTTTTTGTCTATATTTAGTAGAATTCGAGGTAAAATCGCCAGACTAAAGTTGGCCTATGTTCAGTTTCACGATTTCATCTCAAGCCGACACATAACACACTGGTGATTCTTTGTTTTGTTCGTTCGACGTTACCAATATGCCTATACATAGGAACCCAGATGCTTCGTTGCACGACGATTTTCTATTGTATACAAAACGATTCCTAACCAACCTGAAAATATGAGAGTACGCTTGATTAAATGGATAGGTAGATAGGTAATGGCAGTATGCACGCTTCGATACGAAATGTCTCTGAAGTTAAGACTGATGCGAAACGCAGGCCTTTAAGTAGTGTTTAATTACTCACTGCTCCTTACCCGCGAACTATATTTTCAATATGTCTGTTGATCTATCAGTTTACGAAACAATTAACTTATTCGAATTTTCTGATTAGAACGAGTGTTGCAAGAACAGCTCTTGGTTTCGTATCGTATGCGACACTCCTATGTAACGACAACGGGCATGTCCCGGTAGTTACATTTTTAAAGACAAACTAAGTATGTTTAGCCAATGTGGCCTTCATAACAGGGCCTGATGTCGCATTAGCTTCCGATATCATAGGGTTCTGATTCACACACGAGGCACGGTGCCAGTTCACAGAAGTCCCTGGCGTCGAGATAGTAATTGTCTTCTTGTTACCAAGAAGACAATTTCTATCTCTTCTTGTTAGAAAGCTTCCAAAAAAATACTATTATTTTTATTGAACTTTGCAATTGTCTAGCAGCAGTTTCCGTCGCCGCCACGGAAGTTATAGCAGCCCGCTTTGCGTCTGGCAGGCCTATCGACTGCGTTAATTTGCTGTGGCAATGAAATGCTTCAGAGGCTCACTATAGGGACTGTATAACGTTACGGTATTACTTGGCGAGTTCGTTTCGTAAACATTTAAGAGTCACAATTGAGCGGTTTCTCATATAGAAAAGATACGGGCTACTCTATTATTAATACGTCCAACAAATGACGAGATACACCGATTTAACAAATGCCCAAAAAACGAATACGCGCTTTTTTTAGTATTTATTTTGCAGTAAAAAAAATGAGTTAAAAACTCCAATTTGGCCGTTGTATTTTTGTCTTGAATAGTTGGTGACAACGTGTGAAAACGTACGTCAGGCGTTACGGTAGCCCGAACCAGAATCAATCCTCGTTTACGATGCCAATGGAACTGTTGAACCAATCAGTACCTATTAATACCAAAGAATAACTACGAACTGTACAAAAACTGTTTTTTTTTTCAGCAGAAACACCGCCCGCTCTTGTAATGTTCTTTATCATGACGAAGAGGTAGCGAAGACAAGTGCAACCAATGGAAACAAGTACATCTTGATGTATACCAACCGATGCCTTCGAAAGTGTAAACGAGGACGTAACCACACACCATTAACTTCAAGCACTACAGCATGCAGTAAGTGTACCCAGGGACATAGCAATTATATTTTCTATTTTTCTAGACTTCCTATTTTGGCCTAATCACGATGAGCGATACGGGTTCCTATTAAAAACAGCGCCACTCATTATGAACAACGTCGTTGTTAAGCCTCCAAGTGCTATTGTCACTATTATCAAACCCCCCAGAATGTTCTAATATAGATTTCATTTATTCCAGCTACCCCATGGAGCTTTAGCGAAACTAATGTTCATGATCGAAGCGATCACAAGAACTTGTTACGTTGATGACAACAGCAAGGCTCATTCGCCTACTTTTCGTGAACAGTGCCGTTGTAGTAAAGCTGCATAAGGTCCTTTTCTTTGCCTTTGGGATTGTTACTTGTAATAAATCTCTACCATAGAATAAATGAGTATTTACGCTTATAGTTATTTATAGTGTTAAACAAACACATTGGCCATGAGCAAATATTTGCGGTTGACTAAAAAAAAGGTCTTCTAAAAACACGAACTAGTTATTTGCTAGGAGGGAAAGCTTGAAAAACAAGGGTAACTTTGTTTGGTTGTTAAATTTAATAATTCAAAAAATTAATTTCATAAAATTTATCTAATGTGATAATTGTTACGGGGGGCTGCGAGTCAGGGGCCGGTAAAGTTAGTTGCAATTTTTTTGCCTTTTTGTTAACAAGGGCCAACGTGGCCAGCCTTCTACTTTGGTTCGACGCTCAATAATGAATAAGGATACGTACATTATACGTTTACACGGGAACCTCGATGGGCAAATGTTCATTGTTAAAAAAATCAAGAGGAAATGGCCCAAACTCGGGAGTTTTATTGAGCAAATGTTCGTTACGATGTAATAGAACTCATCCGATAGAAGCTCACTTGCCAGTCTAAGCTAGTATAATATAATACGACAGTAATGTTTAACGTCAATCCGCTAACCTTGAGATAATTGATACGGTCAGTATGATTCAGAGTTCTACTCAGAAGCCTCTGCCGCAGTGACAAATTGCCAAAGCCTGTAATTCGTTATTAAATAGTACATATTTTCGTTAAAATGCTGAGAAACGCTAATTATCTGTAGAGTTATACTTTTCTAGGCTAGCCTTATATAGCGAATGGCAGTAATATAAATTTTGAAACAATCTCTTATATAGTTGACTAACAGCAATGCTTCGTAGGGGGCACTTCGATTCCATTGAGTGGGCAGATCCGATCCTTTCTTAGACCATAGAATATAATTTTCAGGTGCATTAAAGACATGGATCTATCTCAAGGCTTCGGTAACAGATCGTAGCGTTTGGTATAATTTTGTCTATCTGCTAATAGAGCTCTATTGCCTTTGATCAGACTAGCGCTGAATATGGTATGGCTGCATAGTTTAATGGAACCTGCACGCCGCACCTGTCGTCAGCAGTCTTTTCTCTCATTCACGATATCGGATAATTGTCGCCCTGATGTTGTCCGGATGAGAATGACTCTAACGATCAGATTGAGGATCTTCCATAAACGATTATATCTAGTCTTATATGAACCGCTAGTAGTAGTGTGAATCATGTTTTTAACAATACGTTTTTTCAAATGATCGAATTATTTCGTGTAAACGATACGACTGGTTATGTCCTATTAAAAGTCTAGTTTTTTTTTCTCTGAGTCCACTATCCGAACAATAAACCTTAACCAGCTCGAGGAAGCGCCCCCTAGCGAAAATAAATTTAAAATATCCGCTTTTCAAGGGCCCTCAACGACTGTTCGTGAAGGATACGTAAACGACAATATAGTGCGTGAGCTGACTTCCGCGACCTGTTTTTACACTGCTACGCTACAAGTATTGAATGCAATTCATCTATGAAGTTTATTCGAAACATGTCGTTCGCTTGTATGGCAAAACTGATGTACTCTATTACTATGCTACTGACGGCCAAAATGGCCTTGTTCTTAGAGGCGGTAGGATCGTTCAGCGTTCTTGGTTAACTTTTGCTACCACTGCTGTTACTGTTTACGGCATTTATTATATACAAACTATGTAAGCACTCTACCAACCGTGGACATGGTGGACTGTCTTCGTAGCAAACGTTGTTGAATCTGGTGATGAACATCTCCTGCCTTATTCTCAGCCCAGTCGAGGCCACACTCAAGCTGAAACAAAAGCGTTCGCCATATTTGTTAACAGAACAAGTCTACAACAGGCAAACATGCATTTACACACCTGCGGAATACGTGAAGGCATAGTTCGAGCTACCGCTACCACGATCACTTTCGTACAGCACGAGCTATTTTGATGACACTGATGATGCACGGAATATTTTACTGGACACGTATAGGAATAGATGCTTATTTTGGTCGTATTCGTTCCGCTTTTTTTTTTTTGTTTTTTTCTTTCTTATCACTTCTCACAAATGGCAGCAATGGACAGTTTGAATCGCACTAGTAACGTACACTCGAGGCGTCCGACAGTAACAACCAAAACGAAGAACTCATTGGGAACAACCGGCACAACAGGCCAGCTTTGACATCTATGATCGAACGCTACTATTATTCGATCTGACGCAATATCCGATTTTACTCGTAATTTCGCCTACGTTCGTACAAACCTACGCAGCTGATTTTAGGTATTAGCGATTTGTTGTCTATTCTCTGCGCCGACAGCAAACGTTCACATTCATTCAAAACAAATCGGACGTCGACTGAAAACAGTAAGAAATAGAACGTGGTTCCACTTGATATGTGAGCTAACTTAAGTTCTTCTTTGACAGGTTCCAGCTTGTGGGAACCTGCCACGACTTCTTTGTTGTCTGATTTGATCTCACTGAGCAAGCAATTGCTTAGATATTATCGCATCTGAAGCGGAGCGGCAAGGTCCTACAGGTAGCGCTGATCTTGTTGTATCAGTCTTGCGTAGCGACCGCAAACGCTTAAGGCCGTGTTAAACGCCGATAGTGTACAGAAGCGCGTTTACACAGCAGCTGAAAGATGGGGAACAGAAGGCTTCTCGCAGCTTTCCAGTGAGATGGAGCAGATTTCACTGTTTTCGCCGCTCCGTTAGCACCCAAACTGTATCTAAAGTTTCGAACTGACAATGCGCGCGTCTCACTAACAATGGCTTGACGGGGCGGCGACGGCGACGGCGCCGTCGACGGGCGAACAGCAAGCAAAAGGGCGGCTAGAATGACCAAAAGCAACGCATTTGATCGGGTAAGTTCGTTTCAATATTTCGGTCGGCTGTTGGATTGCTCTGTCCGATCTTGGTTATGGATGCCAGTCTGTGGGTTGGTTGGTTGGTCGGTCGATCGATCGATCGATCGATCGATCGTTGGTCGGCCGGTCCCTCGCTGGCTGGCTGGCTGGCTGGCTCGCTCGCTCTCTCTAGTTGGATCGAGCGAAACAGTAAGCCAGCCTAGACACAACGCCGGTGGGTAATGTCGTTTTTGCGGGAACAAGCTACATGCTGTGGCTGGCTGCCGCGACTACTACTGCTGTTGCTTCGGCTGAAGCGAGAACCCTCTCTTATCGGAACCTGACGTCACTGTGGGCCGCAGACAGAGTAAATGGGCTCACGTCGCCAACAAGTGATGTTTCTGTTAGGTCTGCTGCGCTGGACGAACCAACTGCTGACGACAGGCGGAATAGTCTCAGACGACAGCGATTGCCATAGAGCCAATAGTCGGGGATCAGCACGTTTGAGTTTCTCATACGAGCAGCTATTGTATCGGCACGTGTGTGCGTGTGTCGTAATGGGTACTGAAGAGAAAGTGTTGACTCACCAGTATGATACAGAAAATTGCTTTTCAGGCAAGCATATCGACCCAGAAAGGCCGGTTAGCATGCTTTCGCCATTGTCTCGTGCATTCTGCTTAGCAGAAGGTTGTCTGCCATACGACACCAATAACGATGAAGGCAATGATTATCACTGCGACAGACGGATGCTGTCTACATATTTACGCAAGAGGTTTTACTGCTAAAAAACGTATCTTTCTCGAGGCGACAGTTTAAGCAGAAGCTGGCTGACAGAAAGTAGTCTGCAATACAGTAGATAATAAATTCACCTATGTATCATTTACTTGTTCTTATAAATTGCCATAGCGAGCACGCTTCGAAGCATCGCTTTTGCAGGCATCTCGCACGAAGAGTAAATCGTTTTGATATCGGTACCGTTCAATGCCTTCTGTATTTGCATGTTAGTTGTTTAAACCGACACACGAAAAATGGTTAAAATTATTTCATTGCCAGTTTTCTACTATGCAGGACCGTCGTACCCGCTGGACTAGTCCCCTCTCGGTCCAGTGTATGTTGATGTCATATTTGCTTAACTACCATTCACAGCAGCGGCCGCGTGTGCGGGAACGCATGGCCGACCAGTGAGGAGAAATAGAAGGTTGTGCGTGACAAGGTCGATATTTTCATATTCTAGCAAAATGAAACAAGTAATCAAGTGTAAAAGCTTTTCCAGGTTACCAAATATGGCATTTTCGGACTATTGTTTATTAAATTCGTTGAAAAAAAGTGATTTCAAATATTATCTTTACTCGGACCTCATAGTATCATACACGTCAATCAGTGCTAACCCTGCTGTCTCGATACCGCTGCAATTATTTATCACTTATAACGAATAATATATCTTTGAATAGTGATCGCAATTGCTGAGCTACCGGCATCAATCACGTTTACCTCACGCACTAATCGATAATTATCGTTGAACTTAAAGGAAAGCAGCCGTATGCAAAGTTACTATGCCCAGTTCATTCCCTGAAACGTTCATTCTGAACGTTTGAATGGAACGTCTTAGTAATTGCGACCCTAGTCTTTCTGCATTAATTGCTGCAATGATTCGATCTTTTCAGGAAGCTGCTAATTTTCTGCTTTTTGTTGGCCGTCTCCACTTATCCTCTCGGCCTTACAAGCCACCATCTAAATGTCCCGCTTTCGTCAGACACAGAAAAACAAATCCTCCTTCCTTCTTACCTAGGTGGATCGTATATTTTCCTTGTGGCTTCTGTTCCAACTGAAATGGTCATTGTGTTCCTCTCAGCGTCTCTTGGCCTAGTTTCAAGGTTATTAGTTCAATAAACTATTTGTCCTACAGGTGACGACGTTCGCCTATTCATTCGGTCACTGTGTCGCTCGTTTACCATCGCATTTCATAGACCATTGAAACTGCTGACGGCTTGCAAGACATGCTACCGGTCTTATCCCTAAGTCCTTCTTCTTGCTTTTTCGTTCTGGACTTACCACCATGTCGAGTTCGAACAGCGACGGACGGACGGACGGCCGGCCGGCCGGCCCGCCCGTTTTGTTGACGCCACTGAAACGGTCAACGTGGCATCGTACCATCAACAACTATGCAATGGCAATCGAACGGTGTTTGGTACCGTCTGTACAATAATATATCTGCGCTGTACGTTTGCGATGGACATTTACTAAAGGGAAAGGAAGATTCCAGATATCGTTATTTAATTATTCAATGAATCGCCATCTGGTCACGGGCGTTGTTCGGTATTTCTGCTGATTCAACCTACAGAGATTGGCATCGATATAAATAGAGGAAAAGATAAATCAATTTGAAAGACCAAACAATTATTGAGATGGAAACGATTAGGTCAGTATAGATCCGATGACCCGATTCAGTCTATCATGATGAATTACAGAAGATTCGTCCGCGAGCGTATATCCAAAATGTTCATTCTCCCTGTTTGTTTCCATCTATTTCAATAACAATAAGAATAATAGAGACGAAAGAAAGTTCCCACGCTAGCACTGCTTATGTGTGTGAATAAGATCTTGGTCGGGCTAAGGGAAGTCGACTTCTCAGGGGCATGAAAGAACTCCCTGGTACGGATTTGTTCATTCATTTTATACACTACGGAGTCATGGTCTCTTAGAGATTCGATGTAATGAGTGTCGCCGGCAGTCGATGCCTCGAAGGGATGGCAACATCGAGCAATGACCGATCATGGACCCAAGGGTAAAAAAAAGTGACCAAATAAACATATGGACGAGTTTATTAACAAACTACTGTCTGCGACATGCGCGTCGTTGGTGAGGCAAGCTTTGGATTTGATTTTTGACTATGACAAGCATAAATAATCGGTGAAGAGGACCCGGATAATATATGAGATAACCGAGACCGCAACGCAGCGCCGAAGCAATCTTTGGGAATCGCCGTAAAACTAACCGCCAAAAAAGATTTCATTCAATCGAAACTTTACTAGATCTATATAGTTGTTTACGTTAAAGCAAAAACAGCGCGCCATTGCCTGCATGGGGTCACTTTCAACATATATCCGACAGCGTTCCTTTTTCTCGGGTAACATGTCAACGGAATGGGACAACTGAAAAGTGTGAATAGGAAAAAGTGCTGTCACAGTATCGTGGTGGCAATCGGACGCAGAGAGGCTGGATGAGAAGAATAACAGAAATAATCAAGGAAACATCTTACAACTCTGGCCCGATAATGACAGCGTCGCTCGGCGATAACAGTTGCTTCATAACACATATACGTTCTATAATGTATATCTATCTATCCTGCAAAGATGAAACTCGGACCGAATTGTACAACAGTTGCGCACGCGAGCAGGTTACGATGAACAAAATTATTATTGATTACCCTTAGTTTATAGTAAAGCTTGTTAGAATAGTAACAACATACTGGTAACAAATGGCATAGCTTTTTTCGTAATACGCAAAAAAAACACAAATTTAACTGACAGCTGTACATGTTGCTGTGACGAGCTGATGCCGGGGTACTTTCCGTGCAATTGAAGTAAAAAAACTTTTCGGCCCCAATCTCTTGTACTCTTGAGTTGTAAAATCGATGCCAGTCGTTGCTTTTTAATTCTATTGTTTTTTTACTATACACACTTGGAAATAGACCTGGAAAGCATCGTAAATATGTTTGGCTTTTAAAAGTGTCTCTATGTAAGCGTGGCATTCCCAAAAGGCCAGCCAAGTAACTCAAGTCGAGTTAACGATAATCGCTTGCAGAAAGCACGGCTAAATATGGGGACCGAATTTTGTTTAATGGTATCTAACCCGAAGCCACTGTGACTGTAATAGATCGAAGTAGCGTCCCTCTGAATAACTCCAGCATCAATTGCGTCCGTCTTTGGAGAAGCGATTGCATGGGTGATGGAATCATTTCCATAAAAATACTAGGGTACCCATTGCAGGCTATTGTTTAGTTCGTAACGATATAGTCTCTAAGATGACGCTTGAATCGCATGTTAAAAGCAATATTGCTTCCCTTTTGTATATCGCCCCTTCGCTTTGTCGCTCTAAAAGACCCTTTATTATGCTATGTCATATAATTTGTGAGTAAAATTAGTAGGAAGGAAATTAGGGAAGTTTTGTCTGATATTCTCCTAGCAACAGAAGGTGGAGTGATAATTAACAAAAACACTTATCACGTTTCGAAGATGCTGAAGTGAGTTAATTATATATATATATATATACACCTATTTTAAGCTGTACAGAACATTTGTGCGTCGTGGGAAGTTCTGAAACTTCATCACAATCATCGGTCTTAAGCGCAATCGATAAACAAGTTGAATATTTTTCATGACCAAAACCTGCATAGTGACATATCACAATATAACGTACCTGTAGTACGGGCAACATAAATCTGAAAATAAAGCAAAACTATTAGTTTTGCTAACAATCGACACGTACGCGTCTAAATTATCGATAATGATTATCGTGCAATAGGCTATTTACCGGCCTGTACCAGTGACGTCAGTTATGGCAGGTAAAGGTACTATCTTACCTGCACTAGACCTATTGTGAAGCGCGCCATCACTTACGTAACCTTCCGATTCAAATGGTCCGAATAAAGAATTCATATACGACCTATAGAAATCATGTCTATGACAACTGTAGGTCTATAGCTGACCCAGTTGTGCATGAGACCTTTGCTCTGGCGTTCTCAAACGTGCGCAAAAAAGAAATAAGCTGTTTGTTCAAGCGTATCGTGCGCGAAGGGACCTTGAGTACCTACCTTCATCGTTCGCGATGTGCAAGCATTTATGCCCTAATGAAACTAAAACCCTCCCGATTAAGGCTGTACGTTATTCCTCCGCCGTGATTCTATGTGTTAGTTCACCATGTCTTAAGACTTTCACCGTCTTTCTCTCCGGGGCGGGTGCGTTCACACCACGTCACACAATGTTACCACGAGCGTAGTTGATGGATAGCCATTGGTACACAGTACTTCGTTCTCAGTGACATCAGTCTACCGATTAGGTTGCGTACTCGAAAAAAGTTTTCCCCCTTGATAACTTAGTGGGTAACGTATTTTTAACATGATTGATTTCATTAACGCTTAGATTATCTAACTCAAATACGGCGATGACCGGCAGCGTCCGTCTGGTGAAACACCTAACGGCGACACCGGACGTAAAGGTCGAAACAGGGAAATGATTAGTTACCATACGTACCATAGGAACGATATGAAGCGGTACCGATTGCAGTTCTTTGCCTTCATACTCATTCAATATGGACAGCTACTTACTGCTCGCGTCCTGGAACCTTACGAAAGACAGTTCCCCAAATAACATTGGATTCGATGGCATATCCAGTGCTTATCTTGTAAATCAAAGGTTCTACTATTACTACTATGTATCCTGTGAGAGGCAGTGATAAAGTTCCTAATCGGCGGGGGGGGGGGGGGGGTAAATGTGCCAGTTAATGGCTAACTATTTATTTATTTCGCTAACTGATTTTTATTAACTGCTTTTTTGCATTTTTGTTTCATTAAGTTTGCCCTTCATCTACACACGCCTCACCTTAGTAAACTTTGATGGGCTTTTTGACAATCCCATGTCACGATGCAGCGTCTCCGTTTACCGAGTCCTCGGCTCTTTCTTTTCAGTTTGGGTGACTGCACGTCCGGTGGATTCCGTTCTTTGCTATGGCTATCAGCCTGCTTCGTACCTATTGTTGACAATTTCGTGAGAAATTCGACAATTTTTTCTGCCCTATCGCAGTTACTGGTGTCGTTGTATTTATTCCAATATGTCACATTATGTCGTCAGTTAATTGACACATTCTTTTAATGAATGTTTTGTGACTGATTCTAACTGCGAGAGTACCCGGACGGCGGCGCTGTCCTCAAGGTGACCCCTCGCCAGCGCTCGTTCTACCCTTGCGGCGTCTGAGCCCTTTCCATTGTGCCATTTGCACGTGTTTGACAGGAGGGCTCGGATACTAGAATGCGCTTTATAATCGTTACTTAGAAAAAATCCGTATTATTACAAGTTAGTAAGTTTTCTGAATTATCTAATTAGATAACACAATATTGTCAGTACGATTTCACGATTATATATTCATAATTTTGATTGATTTTTGAGTGAAGCAAAAGTGCCCGTCGAAACTAACCACTGAAACCTATCATTTTAATGGTTGTAAAAAATGATTATTATATTCGTAATAGGTACAGAGCTTAGGTGATAACCATTTGAATTCAGGGGTGTTCTATCTCAAAGCATTTAGTCGTTGCTACTCGTTAAAAAGTGCTTTTCTGCGTTTTAGCCTCGTTTACACATCAGACATGGTAGGCTTTTAGCAGTAAGGAGTCGCAATCAGTCACACTGTATAACCCAACAGATTCTGCATCGCGGTGACGTTTGCGGCTGCTCAAGAGAAGACTAGGTCAATTCATCAGTTGTTGGAGATCTCGGAACTCTCACAAAGTAAATGTTACCGCAAGCACACAAACACAAAATGATTGCCGCATGTTATGTACGTAGATGTTTCTTTTATAAAACCTAACAATGTACCCTCGACGTTCACCGCTCGTGCAGTGCTATAGAGAACAGATTGACATCATCCTATTCCGCGTGCAGTGTGTCAAATTATATAGTAACGACAGTGTGAACAGGTATATAACGATTTGCCGAAAGGTTGTCACACAAATAGATGAATGAGTCCAACAATCATTATGCTGCTGCCACGCTTAAGCGTAATCGAGTCCTGTTCTGCTAACTAAACGACAACTGCTAGAGCTATAGCAGCATACATAGATGGCATCGGGTACAACAACAACAACTCAAGCTTTGTAAGCTATTATGTGGTGTCAAGGGGCAACGATACCTTACCTACCCCCCGCCCCCCTCCCTTAGACGACAAGACTTATAACACTAACAGTGGCTAATTCACGTAGGGTGGACTCGAAGTCGCAGCATTTTCACTGTCAATCCATTCAAAACAAACGCTTTCAAGAGCGTTTACAAGAGCGCGTATCGAGCCCGCCGTTCCATATCATAATTTCCTGCGACTAGTTGAATGGTATGTAGAGACCTAACCCCCCCCCCCTCCCCCCTCTGAGAGCTTTCCTGGGATGAATGCGAAGACTAGAATTCGGTCTCATAATTGAAGACACCTTTTAGCATTATCATGTAGCGATTAGCTTTTCAAATTTAGGTAGCTTTTGATGTAACCCAGAGCAACCAAAGGACTTCTAACAATGAACTGGCACGTTAATTGCAGTGTTACGGCTTGGCTTACTGGTAAATGGCAACGGTTTCATTCGGATAATATTATTATGGTATGGTAGTACACAGTTGGAGACTGAGCGCTAAAACGAGAGAATAACAACCTAAAACCGAGCTTACTTAGACTACCTGTTCTATTTATCGACTTGCTAGTCTCGGCGAAGCCATGAGACGACGATACATCACTATGGGGTGATTAGCTGAAGAACTGTGACGCATGCGCCACACGAGGAAAACCCTCTGCATTGATAACTGTTATTATTCCAGTATTATATATATATCCCGTATGTAAGGCTTTGTAAACACCAATAGATCGTGCGTCGCTTTGCCGACTAATTATGGGAAGGGCAGAGACAGGGAACGTAATATTTAAGAAAAATCGTACCTCGAAAAAATGAACGTTTTACTATGCTACAATGGAAAGGCTATCCATATCTGCTGTTGTCGTAGCAAATGCTATTCAAATAGTTTCTATTTAGGTGATTTTAGTAATCAAACTGCGTGAATACAATCTGTAATCGCTGTCATGGATTTACTCCAACCGTGTTCCCTATTTACCTATTATGTACGTGTAGCCGATTCGGTGGTAGCAGGGTTTTAAGTTAAAAAAAAGACTTTTTTTTCTGCAATATAACTCCTCGCATTGGAAGGCAGCGATTTAATGGTGCCGTTAAGGATTTCTGCTTGCTTTTATCTGCAATTGTCAACAAATACACACGATTGTTCCTATTACCATGCCTGCAGCATACGGGAAAACTGTAGAGGAAATTGGCTTTAACGACCATGATCCATTTTTACACTGTCCTCGTCTAAAGTACTAAGTTTCCTGTAATTATTTCTTGCCCGGTTACCATTTCTGTGTGGTCATTGCTAAACAAACAATTATGCTGTTTCGAGCACACCAGCGCACTCGAATATCGGAAGGTTTTGATCGGGTCTGACTGCATTTAATTTTTTCTGACTGATTCTAGCGTTCGTTTTAAGCCTTGGTAGCTAGCCCTTACAAACAGAATATTACTAACGTATGACGTGCTGCGATATATGGCGGTGTATAGAATCTTAAAGCTTTCATCGAACCTCTTTCAGGTAGGTGTAGCTTCCAGGTCAATAGCAACAAGAATCATTCTTGTTATTTTAAGGATTACAAGCAGTAAAGATATCCTAGGCAAAAATATAATTAGAAACCATTCTTTCTTTCAACAGTCAGACTCATATCAGTACTGGTTGAAGCTATATAGTAGTCTTAATAGTCCCTGTGAGACCTTTTCAGTAACCACTTCCAGGTCTGCTGCGTATATATGTAGACTTGCAATTAAATACGACCTGTTGTTTTTACTGGGTTATATGAAAATAGCGGATGTCTGCCTTTCTTAGTGTGACGTGACTCTAATGCGCATTCGATCATACAAAAGATCTCAGAGCCTATGATCGGCCTTAGTCTTCGCCTGAGTATGGCTTGCAGGAAGGAATAGGCACACTGCAAACAATCGCGGTTACTTGGCACTTATTTGCATTAAAGGCCATTGCTATATTATTGACTACGAAGATTTGCGGGGTAGACCATTATTATTATCAGTAAATTTTCTATTTCAATAGATATTAACATTAAAGTATATCAATTTCTCGTTTATAGCATGCTTACATTTGTCTATTGCTCACACAGAGAAACCGTATATTGATTTACGTAAGAGAATGTGATATATATATATGCCAATCCCATTGGGTCCTTGAGTGAGGACTTGGGGTTGGGCTGAGAGAATCTACTGTAGGTAGACAGTACTAATGACACTGAAGAATCTATTTAAGCGTGCTGGTGCCTAAAGCTTTCATCTATATCACTCTTCGTCAACGAGAGTGAATAGCGCACTCGGTATAGTTTACAGACGCGGACAATCAAAAAGGATACGAGGCAAAGATTCAAGCAGATAAAAATATGTCAGGACGGCAAGATATTCACGAATCTAGATTCAAGAGGAGTCACACAATTTTCAGTAATTTTTTCGGCATGTCTCAAGCAATGTGTCATGAAAACTGTAAACTCAGCATTTGTAGATTTGTCTGAGTATAGAGCTTGTTTGGAATGGATCTTACAACCTTTATTGCTTTTAGTTGTCCGTTAAATATTGCAAAGGATTATCGATGGTGCTCGCAGTACGATACATTTCAAATTACGTTCTGTGTACGTTCCATGCTTACATCTACTTACTGAGGGACACTGGCTGGTGTCCCATTTTTTCTTGTGATACTCCTTTATCAATATCGGCAACTGGCGATTTGGGATGATAAAGATCTGGTCGCGCACGCATGCGACCCCAAAGTCCATTGCATCGATATGTTGATACGCGCATTTAATTTATTGCCTGATTTCTATAGACATAAAAAAGAGCGCCACTATGATTGATATATAGTATATAAAATTACGTGTACGATCTCGGCTAGGACCCTACTGGACAAAGACCCACGACGAGTGTTAGAGACAAAGCCCTATCAAATCAATAGTACAACAGTAGGTCACGACTGTGTAGGTTATCACTAGTTCGAAAATGTATTATAGAATTCGTAAGAAAGGACGTATGATTCAAGGACACAATGAATGTACAGGATTGTATGTAAGTGGCGACTTGCAGGTTATCGAAAGCGATCTATATAAGACAACGCGGCGCATATGTATGCGTGATATCGTGCATACATACAATGGCTTTCGCTGGCGAATCTAGCGCTAAATGACAGACCTATCTAAAGAAGCGGAAAGCAAATGTTTCGTCGACTGCAACATTGCTACCGTAACGAACATACCTGTCTGACTAATATACCTATAGAGAAAAATGTACGTCCACTCATCTTTATACGAAGACAAACATCGGTTCTATCTTTTAGCATATACGACTTGTGATGCGTAGAAGAAAAACTAAGCCCGAAGACGCCAGCTGTCTGCAATGGACCTGGTGTGAAAAAGCATTCCAGCATATGTTGTCGTGGTAGTAATATTTCGACTGCTGAGAGAAAGTACTGCTGCGGTGAATGGACGTACATTCCAAAAATCCTGATGGAATAGAGACGTACGTACGAGAGGCGTTCATTGGATATCGGTCACTAGCATCTATCCTGTTTCCATTTTCATATACACGCAATTTTATCCTTGGCAGGTTTACAGAGGTCGCCTTTTGCGGGGTGCTAATAAATGGTCTTTTCCAAAGGCGGTACAGGAACGGGCGTTGACCCCAAATTCTTCGCTCCTATAAGGTCGCTGTCTTCAACTCCTTTTTTTATATCCATACCGTTGATATATATACATATATATATACAAAGGCAGCCTTATCACGTACGTCCTACACAAAGCTCTAAAGGACAGAGCGTGTAATTGTAAAGTCCGGGCCTCCCATTGTGCCTTCTTTAAGTTAAATAATCTATTAGACGTATATGGCATGGAAAGCATATCGATCGAGATATGGACATCCTGCTCAATACATTTCCTACATCTATCAGATATAGACGGAAACCACCGAAAAAATAATGCTGGTCGACACTACCGTATCATGGTTTTATACAAACAACGTACACAATATATACACATGTTCTGTAACGGAAGCTATGAAAACTGATTTAAGTTAACTACTCTGCGTATAAAGACCAGGTACCTTGACTAAAACATTTCTAAGGTACTGCACGAGGACTGTGTCCTAAAGAACCTTCCGAGATACTTATAAGAGACATTCATTATCCTTATCGACAATAACATGAGAGGGACCAGGGAAGAAGAGGCGATGTTTAAGTGGCAACTTTGGGCAGTTGGTCAAAATGGAGCAGTAGAAACTTTTTGAAAAAGTTATCATTGCTCGTTCCGAATTTATTAGCTGCATTTCGAGCAGAGGGGCCTCTGACTGTTATACGCGGACCTGTTTGTCACACAAACTCGACTCTTTTTCTTTATGTATGTGTATATTTCGAATCCATTAACAGCTTACTACTACAGCATTTGTTACTATAGGAAACAGCATCTGCAGTTCATTCACTGATATTGGCAATGACGTGTACCATTGTGTGTCTGTTGCATTACGTGAGCGCACATAGCAGCACTGATACATAGCAGCCTGCACTGATCAGTCAGTAATACCATACATGCACGAAAAAATATATCATGACTTCGTGCAGTTTAACGATACGTTATCGGTACGATTTCTTTCATTTTGCTGTAAAGTGGACCAATAACGCTCATGCAAATATAAGAGGCATAATTATAGAACCCTTAGTGTAGTAACTAATAACATGAAGTTTAACGCTAATTAAAACAATAGGGCTACTTATTAGGAATAATGTGTCCCGCCTACGACGGCGAACTACGAGAATATGGTCGTCGCAGCTTATTTCAAAAACAACGTTAAAGATGAGGTACGTATTTATGAAGATACGATCCTTCAGTTCGACACGGCCTATCTATATAGACATCTGTGTGTGGCCACGAACAGAAGACAATTTACGTTCCATGCTCACGTAATGTCCCGTTTGGGCTACAAGACTTGCGCGCTTTAACGCTTTTAAACTTATTCTTTTAGAATTCTTTCAAGTTAAATGTCGATAACAACAAGTTTACGAAAGAGGAGCTCAGACGCTGTATCAGCGATTAAGCTAAACGCCAGTTTAGAACATTATAAAAGTGACGCAATTCTGCCAGTGAAATCGAAGAGGACATGTCTTGTCCCACACATAATTTTCATATACATTCTCTATAAAGAAACTAAAATGTCCCCGAAAAAACGATGTAAACTTTTTACTTCGAGTTAATCTTTTCCCCTCCTGTTGAGATCCTAAATGAATAATCGGTCTTAAATAATATGGTTTATATAGTTTTATAATTTTTGTTAAACTATCTCCGTTCTCTCGAGAAGAGAGCCTCAAACCCCTGACTGGTAGAAGCAGCTATCTTCTCTGAACATTTTGTTTTTAACAAGCGTTTGCGCCAAACAATATGAACTTCTCATACTTTCCTCGTTGAATCGAAATTACCTTTTATTCAGTCGAAGCAGTCTACTAGATGCGTTCATCGTTTGCGTATGTACAGTCATACGGCCATGGCTGCGTCAATTCTCGTACATTGTTTCCAAACAGGCGTGCCCAGAGCAGTTGTTGTCAATTGACCAAGTTTGGGTTTCAAAGATCTTTAGATTCACCATAGATTTTTACATTAGTATTCAAAATTTGGCGATGTTATTGTTACTAGTTTAAAGCGGCCACTATCTCAGTGCAGACAATTAGCGACATAGCAGATGTAGCTCAGTGAGAATCACGATGCTCGTCATGGTTCTTGATTAAAAAAAGATTTCATATCAAGAGAGTAACTAGAGTATTTAATATATAGTGCTTATTGCTTTTGCGGTGCTCTGTGATAAATCGTAATCAGATAAATTGTGCACGAAACGAGATTTTCTGATACATTTCGTCCCCCTCAATGGAAATGGCTCGAGGCTTACTTGTCGAAAAGTTGATACACGTGATGCCACAGGCGTCATCTCCGCTATTACGATCGGTCTGATCAGTATCAAGCAAACTTGTGCGGAGAGATTAGAAGTTCGAATCAGATAATACGCGGGTACAAGAAAATTTATTCCTAAACGCTGAACATCATATATAACACGTTCCTTAGGAATTGGAATGAGCGCAACTTTGCAGTACGCATTACTTCCAACTACACTCAACGTCTTCCTGAAGGTAGCAACTTCTGCACGTTTCGTAATCTTTTTCTGTAGGTTAGTTTTTCACTTGATAACTATGCGAAGTTATACGCAGTTAACTGCAACTTTCATTGTCGCGCCTTGTTTGCGTCTAGACGATGGCAGCATATCTTATTTTGCCAATTATGGCTTATAGTGTCCAATGAGCGTCTTTTTACACGACGGTACCGACGGTAAGGCGTTACATCTGTGTTGCATACGTTCATTAGCGACCGCTAACAATCTCAGACGCCGAACGGTCAACGATAATTACGTTAATGTGTCTCTGGAGCACGTGAGAATCGTCCGAGTGGAAAGGGCAAAGGCTGCGCCTCAGCTTAACGTTGTTTCAACACATTTTGAGCACTTGTAAGAACCATGACTGGACGTATTGTCCTCCTATATGATACGTGTATACTTTGTACACATCCAAAAACATAACGAAAGCATTGTTATTTGCACATAATTTACTGTGTATGCGAATACGGCCCTAGAAATTCGGTGGTTGGAAAAAAATCACCTTATCGTAAAATTGCCTAGTTCCCCCTAGAAGTGTCTCTTCTGGTGAGTTGGACACTTAACACAGCTCCCTGCCGATTTTTTCTTATTTCCGCAATTTCCTACGACTACTAAACGGTATATCTTCAGACAGCCACATACGCATCAATAGTCATAGACCATAGATAAAATAAAACATTGCAAACCTTTTTTTTGGTATCGGTTACCATCCTGTTGAGTCCGCCTTTCAGGTCTTCCATTGTTTCGGAATTGTTGGTCCACCTTTCACAAGTACGATGTCCCGTCGTACTGGCCCTCTGATAATTGCACTTGACTGCCACCTAATCAATGCCAATAGAAGCTCGAGTTCAGAAGAATCAATGGAAGGGGGAGAAAAGCTCGATTGTACAACGAATCAAAGGAGACGAAAACAGGCAAACAGCGAAGTGTCCTTAAATTAAGTCACTCTTTGGTGGCTAGCTAGCTTAGGCTAAAAATCGCTCTTACTGAGCTTTGTTCGTCTCCCGGTCCGTCTGATCGACGCCCTGACACATCGATCAAGCGGCGCGCACGTTCACTCAAACTGTATATGTGTTTCGTCGGCAAGTGAACTTGAACTAACAAACTCTATTGATAAAGTCGCCTGTCTGCCCTATTAGAGTGACGCTGACGATGGTGATTTAACAGTACTGGCCGTAGCTGTAGCAGCAATAGTTATTTGAAATGACGCCTTCTCTCAAGGAGTCCTGCTGCTTACCGCAAGCTAGCCCGTAGGAGCGAAAGGGCACCCGATCGCGCGAGTCGACGCACAAGGAGAGGGTGTTTTGTTCCCCCCTCCCCCCTCCTTCCGCCTAAACTCCGGTCGCGCCCGATGCGATGATTAGTGTACAATGATGAGATAACTACGGAACAAACAGCACAGTACAAACACCTGTCCTTACACAAACAGCTTACTTTAACGCTTAAGTTCAGCCAAGAAAATGGGCACAAAGTCTATCGCACGGCTTGTCAGAGAAATTCTCGCGCGGGACTGCTTATTCATAGGCCAATGACCTAGGCGGACTTGCGGGTAGGCGTCCAGTGATATCGCTAAAATACTGCCGACGAATAGGCAAAGAACAGGCTTAGAAAAAAACCGCCGAATTCATTGAGCTACTTAGCTGAGTTAAATTTAATTCGGCATTTGACGATAATGTTGCTGATGTCGCTAATAAATAATAATGATCGGTATGACGATGTAAAATTTTCGGCCGCCTTTTTTACATGCTGTGTTACTTGGTCAATGGCGTCAGCAACGGCAAGTCAATGCTATGTTGGCTGGATGCTAGGGCTTGTCTCATAAACTACCATATCTCATGTCTCAAACTTTTCCAAATGATGGTAAAGACGGGAAGGTAATTCGGATGACTGATCTGGAAAAAGCTGGGTTGCCCCAGCGTTCAATTTTGTTTTCCGCTGTAATGCTATATATAATTTATTTTCATTAATAACAGCTGCATGCATTCTGTAGTCCAGTAAGGGGCTTTATTTTCAAGTAGAAGTGTCACATGATTTCCCGGGTTCGCTTTCCTAGCTATGGAAAAATTACTATTAAATGTTCGTAAGATAAATATTAACTTATCAAAAAGATGCTTACAGTGCTTAAGCAATTATCCATGAAGTGAAGTTACTTCGTGATCAAGCAAAGCTGGAAAACTTTTTCTACTTTACTGTCTCCTCACTCATAATGGTAACTTGTTTATTGAACAATTAACTTTCATAATGAACAACGATACGTTATGTGGACAATTCTAATGGCGTCAATGTAAAGGTAAGAGAGCGCAGTGATTTATTTAATGAAGGAAAGACGAAACGTTGTCTGACACGTACATGTTTGAAAGGCCCGCTCACGTTCCTCCCTTGACCTTCTCTATCTCGTAGGTATCTACGTATGATGTATCTAGAGTCGCCAAATATTTGACATTGAACACACGACAGATTACTATAAGCCCGCAAGGGAAAATAGAATCATAGACGAAATCTGTTCTTACTATTTATAACGCAGCTCCTCTAGTTTTGACTAGACCGTCAACCTTCGTGAGACAGTGACACATCATTCGAATATAGGCTCCCTCCAGGCTTTAATAGTTTTGCCTTATCAGAATATCAGGCTAGCCTTCTTTCGTCCATTATGCAGGATATCTAAAGAATCTGAACGAACTAGAATAAAACGGACAGCTGTTTCACTGGTAAAACATCCGACTGCTATAGCCCAATTTACGAGGGCATCAAATTTGGATAATTGTCGGCAAATGCATGTGAATTAGGCATGTCGACTGTGCCTTTTTTTGTCACATCGACGGACCGCGTTAACATAGCTATATTACTAAAAATGTTAGCAACACTATTTAAAGGACGCTAGAAGGTCGGCTTTTTTTCTACAAATGGCGGATAAAATGTGAGGGGCGAGACAAAATAAGAAGTTTCAAAAATTTCACTACCCAGGAATTTAAGGAATTGAAAATTGGTGTAGGCACACTTCGTTTCTTGCTAGAAACCAGCCGTTTGAAGCTATGCCTAACGCTGACTTAAGCTGCATACGTAAAACTTGATGAGATTGTCCTATTAATAATAAAAATTCATAGTTGAGTAAAAAATGTTTGGCTGAAACTGTTGCTGATATACAGAACTGTGTATTGCACCAAAGCGTTTTTTACGATCACAACTACGATTTTTCAGGTCTCAAAAAAAATCACAGATAGTTAGTTTCATCGTCACTGTTGATAATTATGCTATTACTATTTTTTCGGTCAAACTTTTCCAACGGTTTCAAAGTTGCTTCTACTTGAAAGTGAAGATCTCTCCTGGTAGTTCAAAAAATGTAATATTTGCTAAAAAGAAAAACATACGTAACGGGCGATATGATTGGCTACAAAATATCCTGAAGTTATCGAGCGGGATTCGGTGTGACGATCTTATCTATCAGACGATTGGATATTGTCGATATATAGCCATAATATCGCAAGGTTTACGATCTCACTATAATTCCGAGGCATATATGCATATTTATTCATTAGTTTCCTATAATAAAAATGGTGTTATTAGAAAATTTCGTAGAGAAGTTGTGTACGAGTACTACGTAGTTACCCGTCTCGACTGTGTCGTCTTTCACGCCGCACAGTGAAGCCTTGCTAAGCAAAAAGGTCCGCGGTAATTTTCTTTTTGTACATCATAACGCAACGAGGACGGAGAATGTAAATGTTGCTAAATAAAGATCTTATATGAATGTAATTATATGGATCAAGAGAAGTCTAATATTTTATATTGACATTTTGTTCCATAATAAGCAGTTTCACATCGAGCGAATGAGAATACATTTACATAGCGAACTTCCTTCATGGATAAAGTTAGAAGGCGTACGCCAGTGTCTATCTACAAAGAAGCTTTATGATGGTAATATATTCAGTGTTCTCACTAGGTCCAGCTGACAATGTCGTTCAATATATTAAATATATTTAGTTCGTTTTATACGAGGTGCGGATCGTAGCCTGAGTTGAGACAAGAGGATTCTCCGCAAAAGCGTAAATATTTACGCGTGTATTGCACTTTTTCCCAAAATGTGTATCGTACATTATTCAGTAGACAATTGTCAGCTAAATTAAATAGACATATTGGCTTCATCAAAAACTAACTACATACTAAGGCGTTTTATTCGCAACTGTGACTATGTTAGTCGTCTTTAGATGCTCTCCCTGCTTTGGCCACTGTCGTCAATGGAACTTTTCGAGATGTAGCTGCTGTCAAGACGGTTTTTACCTTTTTGAGTTGTATGCGTAGTCGGACGGCGTAGACCGAACTGAATTTTTTCCAGGCTCATTCCGTCACAATGATCGTCTGTGCTGGGTAGTAGTCGTAGTAGTAGTAGTAGTAGTAGTAGTAGTAGTAGTAGTAGTAGTAGTAGTAGTAGGTTGCTTTTAACCCGACTACTTTGACGGTGTTAGTCCGCTCTGAGATTACGGTAAGGGTTCCCACGTTGAGAATGGAATATATTTTGCATAATAATCTCCTGCTGACCAAAGTTAGCGAAGTTCGTTTTCAGGATTGTTGTTGACGGCTACGGCCCGGAGCCACCGCAAGCTCGCATCTTTGAACTGATGATTGATCACATACCAGATATAACTATAGCAGGCTCCTGGTGGTTCGATATCTTCATATATGAAGGGGGCTCGATAGGGACCGACGTTGGGCTTGGCAGATTCTTATAGGAAGATCCTTGCTCAGTTGCTCACATTATCAAGGTCGGGTCCTTTAACCTGCGGTGCAACACTGCATGTGATAATGCATCACTGATTTCGGCCACCTTAACACCTTGAGTTTTTCAACCAGTTTGACATTGTACAATCGCCACCGCTGAGGCTCCTGCCCCATTTTATGGTAAACGTCATTATTATCGGTCAACGTCCTCGTTGTCACCGCTCGATGAAAACAGGTTACGGTAATCCGCAAGAAACTTCTTGAAAGGAAGTAACAGATGAGTCGTGCTATCCGCGTCATCATCTTCGCAAAGTTAGCCCGCAGAACCTGGTTTTCGTTTCGTTCAATCAGAAGTCGTGTTCGTTCGAACAATGCAGAAATGCTATTATGGCTAAACTACCAGCTGAATAATGCCCGCTAAGCTAAACGGGAATTCTATGCAGCGGTTATGTGGCGCCAACGCCGGTCTGGCCTCTCGCTAAACGATGATCTCGATTTGAGACGGACCATGGTGCGAGCCTTGTACCTTCACCTATTACAATTGTATAATTTGTCTTTGCAGTTTATGGTAACGATAAATGATCTGCATAGGATTATGTTCGTGAGCACCATGTGCTTATAAAGCACCTTAAATCGCTATGTGTTGATCCGTATCAATTGATAGACGTCAGTCGATGGTATCAGTCATCATAGTCAATTGGGTTTTGTGTGCGTGTGTGCGTGTGTGTGTGTGTGTGTGGGGGGGGGGGGTACAACAAGAGTGGAACAAGAAAGGATCCACTTTTAATTTAGAATAAAACATTTTAAACCTTTTGGCAGGTGACAGACTGAAATGACTCCGTGGTGTAAACGGTGCCTACTCGTTTGTTGGAGCTATCGGTAGACGCCACAGCGGATTATAGCGAATTTTTGCTAATTGACCTTTCAGGTGTGTTATGATTTTCGGTAGACGTGGTTATCCATAGAGAAAAGACACAACCCTTATTTGGATGTTTCCCTTGTGGCTGTGACGCCCTCTTATTCATTTATTGCCTTTTTTCATACGACACTTGTAGCGATACAAAAAGTACACAGATCGTTTCCTTTCCTTTTTATGTGTATATATTTCGTGCAGCGACACATTTCTGTTTGTCTGTGTGTTTAAATCGATGTTCATTCTTTACTTTTCTATAAATTAAATACGTCACTTACACACTGCAATTGCTGGCAAACTCACACATCATAAACTATATAATAATTATTTTATTGTAGAATACATTAATTAGTAGAAATAATAATAGAAACACAATACAATTAATAAATGAAGGAAAATAAGTTTATGTAATTGCCACTTGTTCTTCACTTGGGCGGTGTTATCTTTTCCCTCAACAGTAAAATTTACGCAATCGGTATCGCTATGGCAGTCAGCTTGGCTAAGGCGTTACATAATTCGACGCAGGGTTTGACTCTGAATACTTTATGCAGCAGTCCTACGTCGGCTATAATAACAATTTGTGCCTAAAATCATTACACCTTTATCTGCTATTAATCCTCTTCGCTGGAGACATTTTGGAAGGCTTTATAAATAACTTAAATGGGCTTGTAGATAATACAGTATCTGTTATGTACATAGTAACAGCTGTGTGTGCAGTAAGTATGCATTTGAACTGTACCAACACATACTATTCACCTACTTTGAGGATGTTCTAAACAAAAATAATAATCTAATAGATTTTTTACTGCTGTTTCGTAAAAGTATTGACGTCCTGAATAGAGGCTATTGCTTGTCGGTACACGATTGCTTGGATTATACGATGAATTTCAGCCACAAAACTACGGGATTCTATAAATTTCGTTATAAGTATTTGAGGAAAATTTCACACGATTTGTTCTTTTTTTTTCAGAATATATCCTTGCGTTAGCCAATGTCAAGTCAGAATCTGAGTCGAACTGCCCGGCTCCTGAACGCGTTCTAAATCTGTCCGCCTTCAGGATCGCTGTACATGGTCCTGTAGCATGGGCTTGCGTTAAACGTGTATAGATAGGTAAATGCCTTTTCATCGCGTACGGTGGTTTCGCATGTCGGTTAAGGGTACAGAAACTCGAACTTGGGTTCCTGGAAATTTTTCACTATTTGGTATTGCGAGATGACCACAAGTAGACAATAGATATGAATTCCGTCGATCGTCCATAATAAGATCGCTGCCAGCACTGAGAACAGCTGTGAAACACCGCAACATCGATACATTTTGTTACTTCGGCAGTGAGCAGGTGACAAGAATACGAGTAAAGGACTCAGCGAACAAATACACGCCTCGGAGTACCAAATGGTACCTGCGTTTACCATAAATCGTACATATTATTTGCGTAATTTAGCCGTTTCTGAGGGTAGCTATTGTTTGGTTCAGATAAGAATTCAACAAACAAAGTTGAATGAAATGCGATTTAAGCGGATGCTAGTTTAGAGCAACCCGGCCTACAAACGAATAGCCTATACTTCCTATACTTGAAATTTGTATTCCTACATCTTAAAGCCCCTTGTGCATATGGATATCTACTTACATTTCGATAGTACCTGACGATGTACCAAAGACCAACGCCGACCATCAATAATACCTCCATCGACATGGCGATCATCCAGGGAAAATAGAGACACCTAAAATAGCAATAGTTGTTGAATCTCAGTACTTTATACAATACTCGTTTGTGGCATGAAAAGATATTCCCGAGATAGGCCATCATTCTGTATGTACACTTGATTCGTTTTGCTAAAGTCGCAAATAACATACGATGGTCCTAGCGATGTGATTAGGGTTGGGATTACATTTCGGTTGTTCATTTCAACTAC
>NW_019213180.1:0-126725 GCF_002532875.2 Varroa jacobsoni | reverse complement strand
TACAAAATTGAAACGGCGAACTTGCGACGCCAAGCGATACTTAAATAGATGTTCTCGTTAGTCTGTTCGACGGCTATTGACTACAGCCAGTCGGAAAGTTAGCGTCATGGTAACCTCGCCGAGTATTATCGCACTCGTTGTTGTATGAACATCTCATTGAGATAGTCAATTACCGATTATCCAGTTTGACGCCCTTGCACAGAAGTAAGGTAAAGAGTAAAAACAATAGGCAGAGCACGACGGTCAGGGAAGCAGCTGTCACAGTCCCTTTTTGGGAGTATTCGAAGTATGGCGAAAAGAACCAGTCGGTGCGCCCTCCTTGCATAGCGTAGATGGCATAGAAGATGAACAACACGTGCACGACCTATTTGGTAACAGAACAGATTCAATTAATCAACAACAGTGTTAAGCACACCTAAGTTCCAGAAGTAACCATAGTCTTCCTAATCCACACGTATCACGTCAATCACATTTACTTTAGATGATTTTCATTTGAAATCTAGGAATTCGAGAGTTAGAAGCTGAAGGACCCTCCCGATTAGAAACAAGATTTACTTTTGCTCTTATAGTTCTTGCTAGTCAATAGGAGTTCGTAAGGCCGTATTAGAAGAATATAATGTACACACAGATTTACCCGGGCAAATTCTCGCTTCTGTCTTTCACAGTACGGTTCGCCGTATGAAATGTATTGCTAGTAGAACATTTAAATGCCCGAGCCCAAGATATGGGTGGTTTATAACTGCTGTGAGCCCAACTCATGTTGATGTACGGCCCATTTCTTGTTAAAATTGCGTAGATTCTACATTTATTTACTTACAATCCTTCGTTCACTTACTATTCGTTCTATTTGATACTTCAAAACTCGTTCTCCTAGTGAGTTATTCACAGGTCTGATATCGAGGTAATTTTAGATTGAGTTCTTTGGTTCTACAGAACTCCTTCTACAGTGCCTACCTTTTTCTACAGTCATCGCACTCAGCTCTCGGCAGCAATATTAAAACCTAACGACCGATTGATTATGAAAGGACAGCTTTCAGTGTTATTACAAAAGGATCTGTGGGTCATTTCAAAAGGTGAGATAGTTGGGCCGTCCCCTCGGCGATTTTGCCCCTTCGAATATTTAGCATTTTGTTTTTGTTAGCGTTCAACAGTATTTCTAGGTACAATTGGTGTGCTACCCAAGTTGTTCAAGGAGATTTAGTCGATACGCACTTGAATGTGTTTGTTTTTCTGCCATACTTACTGTCGTATAGATGGCGACATAATAACTACCGAACCTGACGTTAGTATAGTGGTACATCATCAGCGGATTCCAGCATCTGTCGAGGATGGGCATTATACCCTTTTTGCTTGTCTGGTTACGATTCTGTCAAGGGTGATAGCAGTGCACTCGAGAAGGGTCTAGCTGCCGTACTTCTCGATGTGGTAATATGTACTTCTTGGGTAAGTTGTCCAGGTAGTACAATGATATAAATAACAAATCGACACGGGGCGCTCTCGCTGAAAAAGCTCCTTAGCAATGGCGTCCGCAACAGTAACTTCAATAAGCACCACGGGATCCAAACGCACAGTTACCCAATCAGATACGGCAGCAGAAAAAGGTACACAAAATATACAGGGTGAACAGTATATCAGCACATTCTACACTATTTGCCTATCGAAAATTTAAAAATAGCCACCTAAAAAACGCTCATTTACATTTACATATTTAATATTAATTTATGATAATAATTTACACATTTTGTCAATAGTTGGAGCTTGCTTGATTTCCATCGCAGCTTTACCGCTATAGGAGACAAATTTTCGTCGACTCACGGCTTTATTTATGCACATTTGTCGTACACAGGAAGTTAAATTCACTCTTCCTCTACACTCACTCGCACATTACTTTGGTACAACCGTCACGCTTTGTTTTTTCTCTCAAATACTGCTCGGTCAACAAACATAGCAAAGTTCTGATATACCGTTAGATTCTAAGTGACTCTCACCGCCAGTATTTATTAATATCGCCCCCAAGTCAGCTTACTTCCGTAGTCAACTATTTTCCCGTTTAGTTATTCTGAAAGTTTCTCTTGCACGCCTTTAAGTTTGCGTCTTCTGAAGTCTTCAAATCTTCCGGCTTTCGTATACACTCTCCCTGCAGCTTAATTATTGTCTGCGGTGACGGTGTACATGTATTACCGTGCTCAGTGTATTTTCGTGTAACAATGCTGGTCTGCTCCCTCCCGGGTGTGCCTTCGCCGTCGTCTGATCTTTCCCTAAACATGACACAGGACAACACACGCTTGCCTTCGTCGCCAGCGCTCCACAGTTACCTAACTATCAGTGTCGATGCTACGTTGTTCTATTGTCTGCACGAGAGGGAATATCCGCTAGCATCGGTTGCCGGTTAGAGCCTGAAATTAGTTGCCGCAAACGCTTTTGGGCTATTAGATTTTTTCGCAGTACTATTTTACTAGTTTCGTTCAACGGATTGGTGCTTGCTCATTCACTCATATGCTCGGAGCAGCTCCTGGCTGTTTCTGTCGAGGTCGTCGTCGTCGTCATCGTCGCAGTTTGTTGTGGGGCGAGTCGCTGCCGTCGTCCAGGCAACGAAATTTTGCCGGTTCGTTAACGTCAACCGCTGTTCAGCGCGCTACTGCCGAATAGTTCCTGTCTTATTGTCCGCTGGACAGAAGCGAACAGACAGACAAGAATTGTCGTACAATGCCAGCATCAGCGGTAGAGAGTGAGCCTGCTGTTATTTATGTAAGTCGACGCTGACGCTATTGCGGCTTCGCCGAAAAGCGAAAGCGCGCTTGGCTTGTGGGTAGCTCAGTTGGTTGGTCGGTAAATCGACGAAGAACGCCAAGCTGTTACATTGACTGGCGTCCGGAAAAACAGGCCCGCCGAAAGGTCTCATTAGTCTTAGGCTATACTACATGCTCTCTGTATTAGGTTGATTTGAATTAATTCGCTGGTAGCATACGCAAAACTGCATTGACAACTCATACCAAAGAATCAGAGGTACTAACGGCTATTCCGGGATAGGCGATACAGTAGCTGGACCTGAGACGGTGATCTAAGTTGAGCGTGGAATAATCAGGGTTCTGTATGGTGGCTCCGGAGCGGCGTACGGCGCCGACGGCACTTAAAAAAACATTACCGGAATACCTTGAAATTAATGGATAGAAGTTCGAAGACAGTTACGAGAAACGCCACTCACAAAATGGCGATGAGGTTTAGTGAATGATCTAATCTATTCAATGTTCTGACAAATGTTTCTCATAGATCTTAGCTATAAATATTTGTCGGTCAGTAGCAAATCTGTCACTGACGTTCATTGTAGGTTTGCGATCAGATACGGAATTTCGTCGAAAGTGCTAAATTTGATTTTGTAAACTGTGCGACGACATCGATCGCAGAACCAGTTTCTTCTGGTAAATAGCGGCCTGGAGGTCGGTGACCTGAGAGGGTTCATTGCTTTCTAGCAGAAAACATTGCATGATTGCTGATGCTCATGCCTGCGGTTTACTAGAATCTTTTGGGCTAATCAGTATCCGCAAGCGGAAACTTGCATCGAGTCAAATATCTCTTACACCGACTACCTTGTTCACATATGCGTAGTTTAAATCAATAACGTGCGTTTGCTACACGCGCCCCCCATCTGTTCTTAATGAACAAAAACTACTTAACTTTAGGTGAATAATACTACTATCAACAAACGATCGCAGTCGCTCATTTGTTCCATGACTAGAACACGAGATTCAATTAGTTGAACTTGGATATTTCCGCTTTGAAAAAGTTTTCCAGATGCTGAAGCGATCATAAAATTAACCACGTTGTCCTAGAACTTGCTAACCGCCCACACTCTGGGGGCTTGTGTTGACACCCAACTAAAAGCCACAAAGAACAGGGGTAGCGAATTGACTCAATTCAGTTAAAAAAAAAAAAAAAGAAAAGAACTTAGCGTCCCGTCTGTGTGACAAAATAGCATGGAAATTACAATCACTTACCCTTAACACGTATCCGGATTTCAGTTTTGTTTTCGGTTCTTCATACGTGAAGACCTAATGATTATGATGAAGACACGTAGGTCGATAAATGCCGTGCGACTCTAATAAATTATTGAGTGTTGAATATTCGTTGACGAGAAGATTTAATAATAACTAATATTTTGTAGATGGTATCTTTTGGACAGCGAGAAGGGTAAGATGTGCGATTATGGTACACTTGTCCACATGAGCAAAAAGTCAACAACTGGGCTTTTGGGGAAATCCTGTGACAGATATTCAGTGGAGAAGGAAGCCAAGCAAAATATTTTGATTCCTTCAGACAGTCGTGTTTATTACACCTTAGGATGACTCAAGCTAACGTGCGTGAATTCTGCATATTGCTTTGATTAGTATCACGGAGGGGAAAAACCATGCAATTGCGTTTGTTCGATTGGCCTGACTACGGGCTGTTTACGTAGCGGTAAACTTCTTAGTTTCATAGAATATACACACCGTTTCTAAACACTGAGTATTTTGCCGGTTAGTTGCTCTCATCATAAAATTCTATTAACGTCCCAAATGTTTACGGCTAAGCAATGATGTAAGATAAATTTAACACATTCAACATGACTCTTCACTAAGCACTAAAGCAGACGTGAATGCGTTTTTGTATCGGTTTGCTAACCACAGCCCGAAATAAGTGAAGTGCTCACTTCGCAGGGAACCATAGAGCAGGCCAATGGAATGGCCGAAACCACGCATGATCTCGTCTTTAGGCCTCCGCCAATTCAACCAGAGGCAAAACATTGCTCTGTCTATAGATAGCAAATGATTCAATCGCCAGTTTATTGACCCGCTAGGGAAAATTTGCCACGTTTACCAAAGGGTAATCAATAATCAAAATATATTGCTCTTAAGTAATGTTAGCTTCTGAACATCACGAATCAGTTCCTTCATCTAAATAGTTACACAATTTACACTGAAAAAGTATTTTGACTATGACAATCTTAAGAAAAGTTAGCCCATTTTATAAAATAAGTTGATGCTTTACAAAAATAACTGTTATTTGGGCAGATTTCTCGTACTCTTAAGCCACGTGGAATTACTTCGAATTTCTCGAGTATCAACTTAAATACTGTAAGCCATATGCGGGTATATTGGAGAGGCCAATCAGACAATTCAGATGAACAAATCTAACCAACTGCTAGCTCTTCGTGCATCGGCGTCTCGTAATAGATCTATGCGGCATGAAAAGATCGCCAGTAGGTGCATACTGAATCAGCGAACAAATTTGTATACACGCGCCAGATAATTTTGCTATAAACTAAAGTTCATGACTGATCATCAGCATATTTTTATATCATTAAATATAATCGCGTGCACGTAAAAAGGAACGTCATCGATGTTTTTAATTTAAAAACATGTATATCATAATCGTAGATAGTGGCAACAGTGAAGATTTTCATATTGAGGAATAAAATAGGACGCATCTAGTTGCTCTACGATATATTTTAGTGGAATCAAGGCTGCATTATTGCCCATGTTCTGCCCATCGGATAGCTGTAAAAATGCTTCTTGGCCGATCCTACTGAAAACGCTTCTTTGTACACGTAGTCGATCTACCAGTTTAGCAAGCTTACTTAATTTTCTTATAGTAAAAAGGGGGAACGCTTTTACGCACCCTAATCAAGAAGAAGGAGGCTGTTTCAAATCCTGATTTTAGGCTCCTTCCGACATCCGAGAGTTTAGACATTCTGTATTATATCACGCACTAAACTCTTAACCATGCGCTTTTAGCGCAATGTTAGCATATGATCGTGTCATTATGATAAACCCTACTGTTCTTTTAGCCGCTTCATCGGCGAAAGCAACATATACGGATCGATATATATCGAACACATACGTGTTAAGTGACTGAAGAAAGAGCAGTTGGGCCGTCAAAGATACAACGTAGGACCTAGATCCCGGCCTCATCGATCTAGCACCAGTATCTTTAACATCAGATCACATTAGAGTCAAGCAAAATTAACAACAGCACCCTATCAATCCGAAAATTGCGATACGACTAATTATTTTTCTCTATAGCAGACGTCTTCACAAGTTCTCCAGTGGCCAGAAATACTAATTTCCTAGGCATGATGAAGGCTCTAGTGGATTTTTAGTATTTCAAAAATGGCGGGTTAGATCTGAATTAGCAGAAAGTAAGAATGTAATTTTTTGAAACTATCAAAGGTTTTCTTTTGGTCAATTCGCAGCCGGGAGTGCCTCATAGACGAGATTTTTAGGATACTGCTACAGGGACCATGAGGTACGCAGGCTTGGCCTCGTATCTACACGTTCTTGACCGAAGTCCTTCCGGCATTGTTGGTGTACTCGTAACCTTTCTTCTTTCTTAAAATCACATCTTTTCTTTCCCGCTCAGATCTCTCAACGACCCGACGCTCCCATCTACTTAGTCATTCTTCGTGTACGAGTTCACGTCCTCTGTATTATTTTTGCCTGCATCCGTGGATTTTAGGTTGCTGTCTTGCGTTCATTTTTTTTCGCCGTTATCTTACTTTAGGAGGACTATCTACTAGCTCTGAAGTAACCATAAATCTGGGTTAGCGAAACCGATTGCGTGGCTGACATCTCAAATGTAGACGAAATATAGAAAATTATTCTTATCTGAAGTGTATTCACCTGTTTGTACCTTTTCTCAGTACCAGTAACTAGCCATAAAGCAAATAGTGCGTACTGAGGTGCAAATTGTCTCCCTCCAATACACGTCAATACAATTCAGTGACCCTAGCCAAATACACTTTTTTCTGTAAAAATCCAAACGATTCGGGTTTGTTCTCAAAAAAAGATTAAAAAAAAAAAAAAAAAAACTGTATGTATCGGTGTACAATGCGTGCATTTGAAACAAATCTAGACGAAACATAAAACGAATACAAGAATTCCCGTCAGTACCCCCACTGTACATAAAAGTGCGCAATCAGTTAAGTCCACTGGTTTATGTTAGCAGCCTCCCTTTGCAAGTGAACTCAAATTTGACCACACTGGCTGTTATTGAACCGTAATAACACCCATTTTAGTAATAATCTATAATGTTTTGCATCTAACGGTACTGTTAAAAATTTCGGTGTGCATATATTTACGAACAGTATTAAATGGTCTTTAAGTTACGGCCTTTCGGAGCATAACGTAGATCGTTACATTAACGTACCCAGCTTTTATAGGACGTAATATGTTCTTTTGAAAAGGAAAACAACAGAAACAATGTCGTAGTATTTGGTCCTTATCATATTTCAGTGTATGAAACGTATTGTGTGACATTGTAATATTTTTCGTTGTTACGTCTCGCTATTAATTGTCTCCGAGACTAGCATATACAGAAAAATTTTACTGATTATGCAGACTGATAGACTTAAATCTATGTTCGATAGGATGCTGCCAAACATAGCGTAGGGAACGCTGACATAAATATAGAGCTGCTTCAAAATTTACCTTCAACTGCTTATATTGTTATGATTGCTTACGGCAAACGGACTACTTGCATTCGGTCAACACTTTATTCGCCCTTTAGTTTATTTTATATGGGACTCTTGTTAGTCTGTTAGAGATAACATTTAATCACAACCCATAGTCGAAGGGTAACGATGGTTTTTTGTTGGCATAGATTTGGGACTGACCGTAAATCTGGCTGTCGGAGGCGATGAAGATAGGGGGCTGAGGCAGGACAATGGCCGTTGACATCTTCTCAGGTCGCGCCTTGCCTATGTTCTTCTTAACGCCAGAAGTTTCACTGCATCGAAAGATGCAGGAAGCCAATGTTGGCCGTATCGGCGGTCAAACCACCTCACCGCTTGTTCCTCTCAACCGCTCTCAGCCCCGGTCAAAACGTATGGGACATGCACCATTTAGGAAAATTTTGAAATGGAAAATCCCTAACAATTAAATCGCGTCAAAGCTTTCGTTTCTCAAATTGGTGGAAAAATTGCCTGGTGTATCTGTTAGTTGATTCGCCGGTGCGTCCGAGCAAATAAGTTATCAGGTTGATCTATAAGTTAGTTTTAAAAAAATTCGAAAGGTGGGAGCAAAAATCCATGTAGATCGATGGAGACTTCTTTGCTTCGGGTGACGATGGACAAACCGGTGAACAACGATGTCGCGGGTCGCTTTTTCCATTAACGGATCCAATTATAGACCCCGTAAGAAACAGGGTTTCCAAGCGCCTGGCGATACATAGAGATGCTAAAGGTGCGAGGAGGATCTTAATAGGTCTCATGCCACCCGTTGCCCCTTAGCGCCGTCTTTAGAACACCTGGCAAATTACTTCATTTATACGAACAAAAGAAAATTCATATTACAAAGTGTTTTAAGTAGTTCTATACACTCGCTTTGACAATAGGTTATTGGTTGACCGGTATCGATGAGGTCTCTTACTGATGAATAATTGAAATTTAATTGATTTAAGATATGGTCACGTATTTCAATACATGGAGAGCCCTCACCGTATGCGAAACTAATGTTACCATAAATGTTCTTAGGGCACGCAAGATAACGAAAGTTTTCGTTGGATTTTATAGAAATATGTTCCCAACACCATAAGGTGTACTCGAGGCGCTTGGTGTGAAAGAAGAATGATTCTTCGAAGATATTTTAAGTTGATGCTGGTTTTGGTTTTTAAAAAAATAGCCTGAAAGTCGAGAAATTTAGTCGAGCTGTCTGAATATATGTCGAATAGACTCGTGCTGTGACAGATTTCTAGAACTGGATCTACGACAGCTTGGACACCAGGAAACAAACGTAACGCGGACGCATACTTCTTGTGGCATATCAAGGTCAATTTAAGATGGTATTGGACATCATTCCAAGAACGCATAGCCTTCGCTCTGCTAAATTGAATGTCTCTTATGAGTTACAATTAAGTGAATAGCCACAGACGGAAGTCCGCGCCAGAGAAAGTATCAACGTTGGTGCAGCAGACGAAAACCACGATGCTATTTTTCACAGATTCGAACAACAGAAGATCGATACCGGACTCTACGAACGGCACAACTAACTTCGCGCTTTTTGGCAAAAATATTACCATGACCCAAGAATAACTTGGTGTAACCCGTGCGCGAGTCTCTCCTTGAATCTGGAAATTTGCAAAATTGCTCTATTGACATTATTAACAATTTTCGCGGAACTAGCAAAACAGTACTCGCAATTCAGAAGAATAAGCAGGCACAATGGCATAGACAGTATCTGTCTCAGATTTAAGGTAGCAAATGAACTCTATCCCCCATGCCCTGTATCCCTTTCAGCAGATTTAGTCTGGTTGGCAGTATCAGTCGTTGCATTACCTGTGGTATGATTTCAATAAATCCTAAAATCCGAAAAAACTCAAGGGGCCACGCTTCGACGTAGCCGCAAATATGATGCCGGGGCGAAAGGTCTATGTGGACTACGGCATATAGAAAACTGTGCCACTTCGACTTAAGTGCTGTCTCAACCTCCGTGTAATTATACTATACCGACGTTAACGTCAATCTGTGATCGCTGCAAAATGAAATACCATACACTTACACGTACATACACGCCCACATGCGTACACCTCTATCTACACATGCATACGCTACGGCTCGCAGCCGATAGACACCTTGGGGTATTTGATCGGAAGTTGACATTGACGTTGTTATTGGTGCCATTAATCTAAAACAAACTGACCATAACGATAATGCATAATATTCTGGTATGGCGGAAAATAACATGGCAGCTATTTCTAGGGTTAACCGCAACAGCGGCTGTGGTTACTGAGTTGAAATAAGGAGACGCCACCTAACAATCAGCGGATAAAGTGGATCCATACTACTTAAACCTTCAGATCAATATATCGGAGCCTCGCATAGCTTTGAAGTATTGTCGAATCCGGATGTTTTCGACATTAAGCAGGTGATGTTAGCTTGCATGAACGAATACGATCGATCTGTGCTAGAACTTTGCTTGAACATCTCAAACGTTATCATAAGCCATTAAAAACTAGCTGGCCTGATCGATTTGGGGCGTTTGTCTTTACCACCAAAGTTGGTTTAGAATAACACCAATCTTAGTATTTTAGCACTCCATAGTTTTTCTACGATAGCTCTAATCGACAGGCTGATAATCCCCGCAGGCATAATTTAATCAGTTTAATACGTATAACCCAATCGATTGGGTCTTTATCAACGCGTAATTGCTCTCGGCTACAAAAGCGGCCTTCCACACACTGTCCATAGAATTATTTAGCAACGTCTTACTTTTCGCTAAAGTCTCAGTAATAGGTAGCCTATTCAATAGTTGTTATGGCAGCTAAGCCTGAAGATCATTGTCGCTTTCTGTTTGTATTTAGTCTGCACGCCTTAGGAAATCGTTTTCGAGCTTGACGTTTCCCTTGACGGCGCCTGAATCGTCTGGCAGGCCAGATCGGTATTAAGCATTAGATTAGAAACCTGTCTATGATTTATATATACAGAGGAAAGCTCTCATTCGTGTAGACAGAGTAAATCATATCTAATGTAAACCTATTCGACTTGTGCCAGCGTTAGCCAAGTCTCGACAATGCATCCATACTGAATTAGAATTGCTGAACTGCTATAAGACGGTCATCAACCATTTTGAACTTTCGGAAAAGACCTATAGGGAAACACGAGCATTTTCTAGCAGAAATTAACTATAGCTAGAAGCTTTGTTTGGACGTGTACACGGTGAGCGGCGCGCGTTTCAAAGCAACAATCTGTAGGTACTCGAACGCAGCTGCGAGCAAGTTACGACTGCGATATCTGTATAATTCATTTTAAGATACATCTGTAACCGGTTTTTACAGTGAACAAATGATTACGCGTCAGCGAATCGACAAGTTTTCAATATCAAAGTGATCTGACAGATTATGGACCCAGCAATGCCACGCCCTCAAGCTGCCATAAGTTACTTAGCAAGCCTCTTCATCTATGACGTTAGGTTTAGCATTTAGCTATGCACAATTTTTATTAAAGTTCGTTCCTGTTTTATAACGTGAAGTGGAACGCGCATACGTAATACTACAACATAGTTTCTGCGTTACAGGTAATCTAGAGCGAGCGACCAAACGGGTGGAATCAACTCTTTCTCTACGTGTCCGTCTATCAATCGACAGGTAACACACGTCGATGTCAGATGCACCCCGCTGTGCCGGTCCACTCTGCCGATGGATAGAACTATTATTACTGTTGATGCAAGGAAGATTCCGGTGCTAATCAAACCCTTGGGTCTGGAAATTTGCAAAATTGCTCTATTTAACGACTATTTAAATTTAAAAAAAAAACTTGTTATCCAGTTCATAGTCCTATTTTTTTTTCATTTTACATATCCAAAGAGAAGTTATGCTGGAATCTGTAGTAGCTACAGTTTGGGGTCAATGTGCAGACTCCGGTTGTGAGACTACCTTATTGCTTTGTGTCTAAGAAAATAGAATTGAAGATGTTTTCTATTAAAGATATCATTGAACGAACTCGTCCTTGCAGTTGCCGTTAAATTGATCTCTGTCACAAGATGATTCACTGTAATTGAAGGTGAGTCTATATATATTAGGGCATTTGTTTTGTGGGCGCAGAGTGCTGTGCCTTCATTACCTGGGTATATCCGCTCGTTGTCCTTAGTTGAGGCTGGCATTATGCATCACAGAACTCTCATAGATCCTCAGGTACGGGGGTCCACGACCTGAAAGCTGAGAAGCCAGCAGGCAAATCTTGGTAGCTGGAAGATCAGCGACCCTGTCTGCAAAATGAATCTGCACACAAAGTCGAAAGATCTTGTGTATGTAGGTTATTGAACGAAACTCATGGATCGCAAAGCTACGACAGAGTGTCAGTCTGTTCCTAGTAGAACGAGTGTACGTTTCCGAGATGCTCGCACAGAGTCGTAACAAAAATTCATAATTCTCAGTTACTATATTGTTGTCAACTACAACAAAACAGATTATACGATTTCTCTATGGACGCCCATTACTATTTCGTAGAAATTAATAACGTAAAAGTTTAAAAGTAGGCTATTAATTAGCTTTTTCTGAGGATTCGAATTCTAAACGAGTCTCTTGCGAGTTTTTATATGAGTCCTACGGTATAAAAATAGCCGAAGTCAAGCATCTATACTCAAAGTCCACATGATATAATTAAGCCTTTTAACACGAAGCCCGTAATTTCATTACGGGCTTCAAACTTCACTTATATCATCGCGGTTCTACGGATAGGAAACACTGAGCCGTCGAAAAAGTATTGACCGTTCTTCCAGCCAGATGGCTTTAAAGTTACAAAACTTAGTACAGGTCTGAGTTCCGTGCGAAGAGCGTTAAGTACCATTTGAAAGCTGATATTTTTTTTATAAATACTGTCCAGACATAGAACTAATTTTGTGTTATTTACAGGCAAGAAACATCGCAAAGAACGAGCGTTCCGGAAATTTCGGTGTGAAGGGTACTCTTCGTAGTGGTCGACCAATTGCGGAAAAAGTTTGAGTGGTACGTGAATAGACCCAAAAGACTCTTCTAATCGTATTTCCGTCTGCAAAACTCGTTATAGAGGTACAATGAATTCGGACCATTTCTAGAGCGGTTGTAAAAAGTGTAATGAGCGAACTTAAAAAGTTGTACCGTACAGTTCTTAATTAACTTCCTTCCAGATAGCATTAGCTTTCTTGGCGTCAGTCTGCCAGGGCTTAGACTGACGCGAAGGCAGCTGAAGCCTCCTGCATTATGACTGGCGGCTACTGCTGCTTAGGAAAACCACTTACCCAGACATCTGTTGTCAACGGCTAAGAAAATTATATCAACCCATGGAAAAAAAATCGACAGGAACAGAAAAGATGTGGTTTTCTTGCCAGAAAAATGGTAGAAGGTAATCGATCACATTTTCAAATATTCAATACGTTTGCTTCGATTTTGAGTCAAAAAACTTTTTCGGTCAGTACTTTGTCGACAACCTAATGGCAGCAGACCAGATCGCTTAGCGCTGATAGCCTCTGGGCTAATGTACGTCTATTGGCCAGCCCAACCTGACGTCTACTGGGCGTCGTGCATTGAGTCGGCCTTTAGACGATGTCAAATAGTGGTGCATGGATTGAAAATTGACCTCTATATCTGGGGCGCATTATTAGTGGTAATGTACGTAGTGACGATAGTACTATTAGCGATAACAGGTACATATTGGCTTCTGTTTACTTCCATAACAGAATAGCTACCGTTCGTCAATCTGCATTCTTTTGCATAGGATCAGATGTTTTCTGGGGATATGCAAACTATGCAGTCTAATAATGGCAATCTATTTATTTATTGTATTCAAAAGTGCATTGAACGAAACGCCTGAAGATTTTACACACCGAAACAAACTCTCATAATGATGAACTGTGTTTTTGACCTAGTAACGTGTGTTGAGATGCGGAAGTCCATGTGATCCTTAACGAGTGTGTCGTTTCTGTTATTTTCCTTTTTCGAAGGGCTGTATGTTTGTCATGTCAAGCTTCATAACAAGTCTTAGTTTGGCGACGACATTACCCACAAGGACAACATGAGACAATAGACTTCGTCATATACCTTAGACATTAAACTTACTTAGAACCTACGGCACGGAATAGAGGCACCTATTTAATCTAACAGTGTCAGTACATT
The DNA here is from genome assembly GCF_002532875.2 of Varroa jacobsoni. Taxonomy (NCBI): domain Eukaryota; kingdom Metazoa; phylum Arthropoda; class Arachnida; order Mesostigmata; family Varroidae; genus Varroa; species Varroa jacobsoni. The sequence continues at coordinate 113,105 of NW_019213180.1, read as the reverse complement.
GATAGTCAAGCTCAGCCATGCACAACTGTAATATACTACTGTTTTCCGGTGATCCTGCCTAATACTTGTCGGTCAGATGTTCGTTTTTGAAGAGTTTATCGAACTATTTATGGATTTTTCTAATTTAATTTGTTTGAAATACGCCTATAGCGTTCGGCCGTTGTATGTAGGTTACGTACGTCAGCCATGGCAGCTATCGATGCGTGCTGCGGATTGTAACGAAAAGTTTAGATGCTATTTTGTATGTAGCAGAAGAGACTCGTTGATATCTATGGGCAACGGTTTTATCACTGAGGAATCGAACAACACAGCATATCTTACTGATGGATAGGGTTGTCACGGTTTAATAGAAAGACCCTACGGAACTCCGTCGAAAAGTAGTAAGGACTTCTCTAGAGGTCTTTCTCATTACAAGCACTCGCTATACCGTGACTATAAACGTGTGTCTTTGTGTGTGAAAATTCAGTAACCTACCCTATCATCTCCAGTGTTACTACTAGGATTCAGGCAAAGACAAAGGCCTCCATTAGAAACAGAACTCAGTGGATCCGGTGTCATGCGATTGGTTACTGTGAGTAACTACGGCAGTAGACACCTCAGAATTATAGCGAAAAGTTTTTTAGTGATAGGCTTCATGTGCGTTACAACGATTTCCGTACTGGCTGGGTCCACCCTGGTTATTCAAAATCGCAAAAAAGAGGTTTTGCACTGTACCAAGTTAAGTTTGAACGTATCATGGTAATTAATTCAAAAATGACAGTAATCGTACTTGTTTAACAAGCCATGGTACGTCTAAATCTGCTAGCTTCTTCAATTTGCCTGCAATAACGGGATCCAGACGCCATCATTTGGCACACTCCTTCCTCTCGAATGACATCTACGCTATGATTAATAAACAACTGTTCAATTCTGATGCGTGCATCAAGCTTTTGTATGACACCGCGCGAAATTTCTTTCAGCTTTAGGGCAAATTTTGGCAGATAGTGTGTGATAAGTTCTGGTAAACGGGTATTGATGCGTATACCAACAACCTGAGGCGAGATGCAGCTAGAACATTTATCTCTAAAGCTCTCAGTCAGTAGTTATCGGTTGTTAGATAATTATACTTACATGTGTGCAAAAGTAGATTATTGAGAATTAAATGACACCGTCCGAAAAAAATTGATTTTTTGCTTTTACAAGTGGGTTTTTTTTAGCGCTGTCGACTATACCTACGCAGAACAGGTTGCAGGAATTATTTCTATTCAATCTAGAATCTAGAACTTGCCCCGGCTAGAAGCTTTAATTCGAGTGGGTCTTACTAGATAGATAGGCCATCCCTTGGGTTTCTTAACAGATTCAGAAATGGCATCGGAGTAATATGCCATTGTAGCTATTTTTCAATGCTGAAATTTCCGTTAGCGATTACCGCATTCCCATAGTCACCATGGCAAGCACACCACTTCTTTAAGTGAGTTAAGTCATTGTCCTGTTCTGCTGATCGCTAAATTAGTACCAAGAGCCACTTTGAAGCGCCGGGTGGGATTTTTCGCTTTTCTAATTTTCTATTATTTTATTTTCAATTTTCGTGTCTAAGCCATAAATCTGTTGATGTGCGAAGATGTGAATGATATCGGACTATATAAATTTGCGCTAGACGGCAAAAAACACTACCAGCTCTGAATAGATGTGAAGGCTGCGCTTCATGGTAATGCAACAGTAGCTAAAATCGTGGCGCGGTGCCAATGTGTCTTCGACCTGGACATAGTTAGTGAGGGATCTACGAATGAAATACTTCATATTTCTATATAGACAACTTCAGATTTGTGATAGCATTGAGGAAAGAACATTGGCATTATTTTCTTATTAATCGTATTAAAGAGATTAAGTGGCAGTGTCTAATTAACGTAATTCAGTGCCTTTCATCCCCAGATGCAGAGCCGGGCATTGTTATTAGACTTTACCCAACCTGTACGCAAACGGCTGGATCTAAGCAAAGTGAATGGTATATATAGCTCCAAAAATGCCTATGGTCCTGGTAAACTGTGTAGGACTACTGACCTCAGAATATTTTGTAACTTGAAACAGTTCAATTGGATTTGTCTCTCTTTAATTTCTCGGAACAACAACGTACGCACCGGGAAAGCTATTTGGCAATCTAGCGGAAAACAAAGTTCATAACATGGAAATATGTCAGACGTATTTAGAGTTATATCGTGCTTTACTATTATTATTATTTGTCTAACAACTCAAAAACCTAAGAGAACGGCGCGGCGGCAGCGGGATTATTTATGATTTCAGCAAACCTAAAAAAAAAAAACTGTTTAGTCTTAAAAATAAGCTCTCCTGATATAAAGAAAAAGATACGTTTTTGGGATCCTGCGATTCAATTTATGGGGTTCTATTAGTTACTTACAGTATAGGTGTAAGGCAGCCAGTAACAAACAATATGCCTGGTTAGCAGCAGTCTGTCTATTCAGTTTATATTGTTTTTAGCGTAGCTTCTAATTGACTTATTATCCTTATTATTCTGCATCAGTAATTGATTAGTTTGTTACTAAAGTTATTTGCTTGTCGAGTAACATTGTCAAACATCCAGTATTGCTTGGCACCAGTCAAAGTGACTTTTTTTTCATCAATAATAGATAAGACAATGTTTTCCAGAAATGCTACTGTTATCAGATTGTCCACCTATGCTAATTATTTGCCCCTGAAGGTGCATTTATTTTGCCAATGGCAAAGTCCTGCCTTAATGACAATTGTCGGTCACAAGCCAGAACATACACTTGGCCTAATATTTCTGTGAGGCTCACTGGACCGTGGTCTATTTTATGTCTTTCCTCTTCAAATCGTTCGGAGAAGTAGGTTACAAAAGCTATTTACAGAAGCGCATTGGACCACTGAAAAGGAAATCGATGCTTTGACCAATATGGCTCCAGAGGATTGAGCGTAGAATGTGTACACTTTATTAACCTGCTAGTATCGTTGTGTTAAGTCCAGCCGGCCGTTGATAGCGTAGTGCAAATGCCTACTTGTCCGGTTCTGTACCGGATGTGATACTTCTTTAGCTCCGCTATAATCGCGGTTGTGAGTAGATTAGAGCTTATTATTTGTCACTATTATGTTATTACCGTGGTACGATTAGAAAATACACAGTCACGACAGCCATAACGCGTTTTCTTGACTGTAACACGATTCTTCAAGAAATGTCTTCAGTCAGTTAGGGGACGATCAGCGAGTGATCACTCTGTAATTTTTGAGTAAAGTTCATATCAGTGATGACGTGCTCTCGGTCACACAGTAGATATCTATACTCTGTACATAATCATCTGGGCATTAAACTGACGGCCTGCTGTTTATCACATTCGGTCATTAGTAGCTTTATCGGCTAATGCTATGCTGTGTTATGTTACCCGTGTCGGCTTTACTGTTCGCCTCTGTTCAACGACGGAGACGGTTTCTCCTCTCGGGGATCAGAAAGGAGGACATGACGCTGAGCCCAGCGTGAACACACAAAAACACCATTCGATACTCGCGAAGCGCAGTCGCCGCATGACAGCGGTAAGAGTGTTATTAAGCCTGATGTGTTTGCGTTAAGACACCGCTATTATCAGCTTTATTGGATCAATCGATAATTATTGCATTATTCCTGACTTCGAACAAAAACTATATATATTTTACGCAATGGAGTGTGAAGGCGGCTATGAGAAGGAACAGTTCCGCGCTACGCGAACTTGGAACACAATTGTGACGGCTGTACAAGAGGAGCTGCCAGTTGGGCGCCACCGAAAAGGACTAAAGCACATTGAAAACTGCTTCTCAGGAAATGAGGCCGTATCTTGGACGTTGCACTACCTTAAAGAAAACTGGGATATTCTCTTCGGGGCAGTGGACGACGAGAAGAAGTGCAAAAAACCTACGGACAGGACAGAGATCACTAGGCAGAAAGTTGCCCTTTTATTGCAAAAGTTTGTGGAACAAAAGATCATTGAGGATGTCCACGGACGAGGACAGCAGTTCAAGGATTCATCTCACCAACTATATACGTTCAAAAAACACAACGCCTCTATTGAGGATGACAGTTATATTCGAGAAAGCCGAGGCGGAAACTTAAGTTATGTAAGTATATTGCGAGAACTGGTAATCATGTTCAATTAAATAGGTAAGCATGGCCATTTTATCTGATATAGCTCGATGGAAAGTAGGAGAAGGATTGCTTAGTGATCTATATGCTAAATCTAATGCGTGACTTTTACATACCAGTAGAAACGGGTGGCATATCTCACTTTGTTAGCTATTCTTTGCAGGTGCCTCCAAGGACAACTAGATCCGCGACCAGTCTGGTTAAAATGGCCCTAGTCAGTGTTTCAATACAGAAGATCAAACCTACTGGAAAGACGACGTGATCCTTTTGTGAAACGTCTGAATTAGTTGGACAAATATTTAGTACGACAGAGGTTGCACACTGTAAAATCTGATCCAAATAAATATTTTGACATTTGCGGTCCTAGATCGCCGACTCCCAGCATGAAACGAAGCTCATCTTCATAGCTGGTTTCCAACATAGACCGGCATTTATGTTTGGTTGGTAAACTTGTTACTACTGCACCATCAGGACGACAAAAATCTAGGCCAACATTAACAAATAAAGGTGCACTAGGCAAGACCAAGGAATCTTACAAGAAAGCTTTCTTTAGCATGATGCTCAACGAACAATTAATTACTCAAGATGGAAAGAGCTTCCCAGTTGTTGAACGAACACTCAGGCAGACCTGGAGCTACAAAGCCGCAAGAAGACACTGATATTTCTCTAACTCTACGCCTGGTGAATGTGTCACCAGCCTCAATGTGGACACCCTGACATAGGCAACAGCCATGACACTTAGCGACAGTACCTTAGAAGCTTGCCCTCTAATATGTATAGTATGAAGTCACTAACACTAGGGGCATAGAGACGAATAGAAAAATATTGACAACAACGAAATAATTATTCATGTGTCACTCCTAAGTGGCGTATTCTTTATCGATTTAATATAAAAAAAAATTATAATAAAATATTTTGGAACAGGAATGTGTACTATAAGTTTGGATCTTGAAGTCTAAAACGCTTGCCTAGACCCAGTCCGCGCCAGGGTGCGGCATCTTTAATCTAGATCCGCCTATTCATTCCCTTGTAAGTTTACAAAATAGGTAACAAGTATCAAATAAGAATTATCAAAAACCTCTTGTGACTTATTTATTTTCTTTGCGACAATTACGGGGAGGAAAAATGTTGCGTGTGTTTACAAGTTATATGTAAAAATGCTACAATTAATCAGACTTCGTATGTATGTTTGTATGTATGAATACAGAATGCAAATAAAAACTATATTTTACCCTAAAAAGCGAGTGCTGTTATTCGGAGTAGATATCAGGAGTGTATATCAATAGAACGAGATTTGGCAGCGACTGCCTGGCTCAATATCGTATCCGTTAGTCAGCCTAAAATAGCGTTGGGTCGGTAAGACACTTTTGAAATACATAATGTTGGACTTCCAGCCGAACTTTCCAAATGGCTACTTAGACAGATGCGGCAAGCTTCTTGCACTTGATTTGTAGCTTTGAAATGACCTTTTTTTGGTCTATGTACGGCTATGTGCATAGGATGGACAAAACGCTAAACTTCACTAACGCAGCTAACGCTACAAATGGAATACATATTAAGAAAATTTGAGATTTTTTTGATATTTATTTATGATTAAGGCTGATTCGTCATCGGACGCGGAGGACCTATTAAAAGAAGATCCATTTTTTGTCTCGCTTTTCCTTTTTGTCTCGTTCCAATATTGCCTTTATTGAAATCTGCGCAAAACAAGCTAAACTAGAAATCCAGTTAGGCAAATGCTGATCTAGAAGTAGGTGGATTTAGAAACGCGGACATGGAATGCACACAATGAAAACGTTTCCTTTGATTTTCTGCTGACCTTAACAAGATACATGATCAGCGTCACAAAATATAGAAATGAGAGTAAATGACAGATTTCATCAGTTCTTAGAAATAGAAGGGTTGTTGCTAACTAACATACTTGGCTCATACTATTAACCCAATTGGGTTTGATCCAACATCTACACATAGTAAAAGGTGCCTGTAGCGAAAATCTCATTACGGAATGCAAGTGCGAGACAATATGAAAGCAGTAGCAATGGCTTGAAATGGCTAAAGATTTATGACATATATTAAGTACTATACAAACTGTATTGTGGAACATACTGCACACTCATATGATTGTTTCTATCAATAAATAATAAGACCTTTGTATTCAAACCGATGTTTCTTTTCCCTCTAGACACTTTTTAGAGAAGCTATCAAGAGCAAATCAATTTCTTCTTTTTCCTCCCAATCAATATACAGGTTGTGTTGTATATACAATAGTATATGCCAAAATAAAGAGTACGACTGCTGCACGGAGAGCCATTGTTGGCTGAAAATGAACTATGCAGACTATGTATAACTGAGTAGACTGTAAACATAGTTGAGAATTAAGAATATAGACTTCCGGTCAGTCTATACGCATAGGAACACGAGCTATTTTTTTTTCAATTTGGGGTTTTCAACAGAGAACTTCTGCCTACTAGCTTTTTGAAATCGTTTTAAGGAAATCGTTGTCATTTGTTGAATTTACAACCTTTTTTTACGTACGATAACAACGTACGACTGGTACATGCTGTCGACTCTCAGCTTTCCTAAAGCCTGTAGTGACACCTCTACCTCATTAAACGATAAAAACAACAATATCGCTTGCAATCTATGCCAGCAAAACCTAAAATTTGCTTTACTAGAAGAACTAAGACGTTGAACCATCCAGTTTTAGTGACAAAAAATACATATACAACAACTTTAGCTTTGGAAAATATTTTCGTAGAATGGCGGTTCTGTTATAATATCGGAGCCATGCTGTCTCAGATGTGAAACGGACAATTGGAAAATAGCATCTTCGGCCGATGCACGGCCAGGAGTGCTTTAGAGGTTCCTCCTTTTGAGACTCATAGGATTGCTATAGGAACCATGAAGTTTGTCGGCTTCGGCCTCCTAGTCACGCGTCCTTTACATGTGTGCTTCCGACATTATGGACCTACTGGTAGCATTTTCCTTCCCTATGAATGATTCTTCCTTTTTTTTCTTGTCAGACCCTTGACGAGCTGATGTCTCAGGTCGGGCGTGTTATATGTTATGCGAAGGTTCATCAGATGTACGTACGCTTTAAATGAGCTTTCGCTTTCACGTTCGTTCGCGCTTTTCCTGTTTGAAGAAAACCGCACGTCAACAGATTTACGGTTTGTACGGGTATCCTTCTCCGTAGAGATTTTCCCCCTGTAAGAAAGATTTTCGCACAAAAGTCTTATTCGGATGTCTAGATTGAGACATGTAGCTTATGCAAAACTGGCTTTGAATCGTACCCGCGTTTCCGACCTACTCATTAATGGAACTTAGATGGATGCCGTAGAAGTTTTTCAATATCACATCTCGCCGAGTACTTACTGCTCTGCTAGATGTAATTATAAAGATTTAGAACCAAACCAACTACTAATACCAATTACGAGATAAAAATCAATAGGTAGTAGCAGATAGTAAGTAGCTATTGGTTACTTAGCCCGTACGTACTTCATAACGACATCGATCATTTTTAATACTGATTTTCCGTCCGCTAAATGGTTCGGGCCTCCCTGAAAATCAGCTGAGTGCTATTTCATGGAAAATCTAAAATGGAATGTCTTGACTTAAGGTTACCGAGCGAGTGATAGCAATGCTCTATTATGAGTACAATTTCATAATGTTATAACTTTAGTCATATACTAAGCATAAGCTATAAACAAAAACCTTAGGAGATGCCTAACGGGAGATTACGAAATTGTTTTTATAGTCCGCAGACATTGTATAAGCGCGCTCGAGTTTAATTCTTTCAATTTAATGCTAATTCCTCAAGCAATCATAGCTCAACTGAATAGCTATCAGTAATTTTTTATCGGTATATATAGATAAAGCTGTGCAATAAGTAGATTTGCTTAGATGTTTACGGTTATCAGCTAGACCCAATGTTCATATGTGGGAATTATGATACGTTTAGACCCAACTATACAATCCTTTCACTAAGATTTTAGCGCTTTTGTAATCATGTTTCAATCAATCAATCAATACAAATATATCGATGTGTTAGCAATAGAAAAATGGAGGGCGGGTGTTACTTAGACTAATTACTATATATAGCAGGCTTTTCTGTTTTAAGTAATACTCGTGCATACCCTATAGTTGGCGCGTGTCCTTTTTTATCGGCTATAGCTTGGAACTGACATAAGCATTTGCTTGACCCGAAACCCATTTCAAAAGCAAAACGATTTTAGACCACAATTATCCAATGTTAACAGAAGTCAATAATAATAATAAAGTTCCTCATCAATATCTGTGGAGAGTTGCTGTGGCTATTGTTTCAAAGTTAAATAGGGTGTTCTACATATATCCGTGAGGCAGCTTCGTCGTCGATGTCTGTACTGGGTCACTTTTTTATTAATTATTGATAACTTTACACGTTGGAGCTTTTCTAGCCGCTAACATGACCTTCACTTAATATGCCCGAGTCTGTAATTTTTTTCCATTTATTTATAGATATATTATTACGGATTTATGCTAGAGGCAAACTGCCCCTTGCGACTGGCTAACAAGCAGAACTTAAAATATTTGCAATTGATCTATTTGATCGAGGGACTCTTCTTTTTTAGGAAGGAGCTGAGCAATGAGTTACACGGTCCCATCTAAAACTTTTTTATAACCCTTCTATGTTAAATGTACCGCTGTGTGGCATTTTTCCGAAAAGCTATCATTAAAGGGAACTCGATACAATTGGAGAACTCGAGCAGAACTCAAGACTACTGCATATATTCATTGCCTTTTGTTTTGCCTCAGCGAAGTGTGTCTACATCAAGACTCGAACCCAGACCATGTCTGAGTTTCTCACGTTTGTAACCACACGCATTGTCACTGGGCCCTCTCGAAACAGTGCCCTAAGCAGTTTTTTATTGCCACTTCCTTCCGCGTAAACTAAACACGCGCCCGTGTCCTGCCCGATAAATTCTGTAAAGCAGTACGTTGAGTCTGTTTGACGTGATTAATACCGTGTCCTAATCAATCTGAAACAGTTTTTATGTTTGGTTGTACACAATAAACTAGAGATGTAAATGTCGCTGTCAACATTAGATGGAAACAATATAAACAAAATAAACTAAAGTACATAATAGGAAAAGAAATGTTGTCCTACAACGGATCATAATCAGCCGTCAAAGCAACCTGGTCAATACCGTAGACTGGGTAGGTAGGAGTGATCAAAGCGCTGCTCTGATACACGCACTGCACCCTCTGTCGGAAATGACCAGAAAAACAGTGAAACAGACCTTGTTAACATGAAATATTCGACACTTGTGCCGGTATCTACTGACGACGGATGCGCTTTTCAGGAACATACCAAACCACACATACGTATATGGGCACTTACTAATCAGATAACTTGTCAAAGATGATAATGCCAACATTGCTAAAAAGTTACTAACATTTATCGTTATAAACTTGTGTCGTGCAATTAGCCATAATGAGAAGATACTTTTTTTCGTTGTTGGCGAATCCTTGTTGTCGAGAACTGGAACGTACATGAACCAATCAAGAATTACTGAAGGTGATGTGGTCTCGAGTCGTTTTTGACACGCTTACAAATTCACGTTTGGTAATTCCGTTGGATTAGACCAGCATAGTAACGACGCAGGGCCTAATAATTGCATCCGACGAACAGGCCATAGTCGGCAGAGCCGTACTCGAAACAGGGGCCAGAAACGAGATAAGCGTTATCTTTAGTGTCGCGTCAAGATTGCCGCTAACACGACCACAGCTGCGTATAGAGACATAAGATTCTTGATTTGGGGTGAATGTTGGATACTGCACTACAAGTTGCCTGACCACCAGACATAGCCTTCATAACGTGCACTATCTATATTAGTAGGCTGTTACGAGGTGCCCCAGCGCGGTTTCTATCGGTAGTTATATATTGTCATCCACCACACAGGTGCTCAGTTTCGCCGCTGGCCATTTCTGATACGCAACAATAATGTATGCCTCCGGAAGACACGCTCATTTCGCTGAAGACATGTAATCAATAACGGTCCTATAGAAACAGTTATCTAGTGTAGAAAATAAGGAAAAAAAAAAAAAACACAAATACCAACAGTATAATAGTGCCGATATTCAACGAAAAGATTTGCGAATATAGAGTTTCTCTTCTGCCGTTATAAGCATCATTTCAGATAGCTTAACATCTTTAAACGATAAGTAATAGGTTCGTCTTCCTGACCTTTTCAGAATACATCATAAATGGTTGAACATAGCTGTTATTGAAGGCTCTTTCATTCATAGAGGAGTACCTATCTAGATATGTTTGCTAAGAAACGCGTAGTCTTTCCTTTTCTACTTTGAAAATCAAACGAGCTTTACCAGGCTTATACAAAAAACGCGATAGAAGGATGCATTGGCTGCTCAGCGGCTGTAGAGGCCATGCTACTTACTAGGTGGGATATAGCTAATGAGGCTTTGTTGATGGCCAGGCGTCAGTAAATTAAGCAATTTCAGAAAAAAACGAGCCACTTTTGATCTTTAGCTACTAATTAGAATGTGCCCGCAGAAAAATTACTTAATTCAACTAAAATCAGCCCCTTTTTTCGCTCTAAGAACATTATTTACTACTTGTTAACATTATTCTTTGTAAATATCGTTGACGGATTGTTCAGTTCTTGTAGAATCTAATGGACCCCTTTCGCTGCGCTGAGAGAAACGTTAGCGTTCGATTCGTAGGTAGATAGTGGTCTAGAATGCAAATGTCTGGCCCAGTTTGAACGATCTAATTAATTTATGGTGTCGGCATTTGGTAGATTTTGCTTTTTTACATGTCTTCCGACAGGAGCCGTACTCATTTAACTCAAAAACGGTATTTCATTCATAAGGAAGAGTAGACAATTTCCGCAAACGGTAACGATATTTCTCCCAGCTTGTACGTACATACAACTGCGCATCGAATGTTCGTGTTTAGCCAACGGGATTCGGCTGCATAGCAGAAGCTCAGCTTACTATATATGCGGGCCTGAATTTAACGAATCTGGGAAAAGAGACAAAGAAAAAAGTACTTGTTCTTCATCATCTAGTTTCTTGTTTCAGATAACATGATCCAGTAACTTTTGTTAGAGAGAGATGTGGTAGACTAAACTCCCGGCTCCTATCGGACAAATCATAATGGAAAAGAGCAGTAACATGCAAAAACTCTATAGTATTTATGCATTTTGACGTTAAATAATCACTAGCACCACCGGATAGATTTGATCGATAGTGAAATAACGAAATAATAAATAAAGAAGCCGCACAACTGTAAAAATAGAAAGGAAAATGTGCGTGTGAAGACGCGTTCCGTCTTGCAAAACAGGCAAAACGCTTAGTAGGAAATTCAAAGTATCATTCTCTATACTAGTTTATTCTGAACGCTTACGGCTAGTTGTCACCAGGTCTCTGATATACCTAGAAATAACGCGATCAGACGAACCTTATGGCGCAAGCAACGACCCGATGACGAAATACTGATTTTTAACACTAATCGTCCGTTACAAATATACTCAGACGAGTCTTTATTGACGTATCGGAAAACTGTTTCTAGTGGGGTATTGGCCGCTAGGCATTTCAGCCGAAAGAGAAGCATACACAAAACTTCTAGCGTCAACGTATGAGTGAAGATTAGCAAAGCTTGACAGTAGAGGTGCGTCGTCCATCAGCTCCAAGTGGCTCTCTAGCTTCAAAACTCTGCTGCATGTGCTGATATTAGACCGTTCCATAAGTGACGGAGATTTTGTTCAATAGGGTCTCGAACGTCGTTCACCAGTAACGCTTCCGTTTCGTCTAGTAGCTAAACGCCATGCGGTCAATTGAAATACCTCTATATGTGTGTGTACGTAATGATGAACCGAGCGGAGATATGAGACAGCTGTTTTCAACTCCGAATTACCCGAGATCGCGTAACAGCCCTCTGCTCGGATGACACGGGGTGCGTCGTAAAAGTTGAACGCCATTCAAACGAAACACCTAGATAATGATTGCTGGTACCATTTGGTCGGGTCAGCGATACTACAGCTCAAAATAGTATTATCAAAAAAAAAAAACAAATATCAAATAGCTTTAGCTAATTGTCCAAAATGTGTTAATTCTTCGTCTTTTTCTTATGTGTTTATTGATGGAATCGTAAATTTCAAGGCGTACACACAGCCCATGAATCAGCCCATAATAGCCGTTAGATTTTTTTTGATGTTTAGTTCCAATCGATCGCGGAAGGTTTTAGGGTAATATTTATAGCGTTTAAGCCATAAAAACAAAGTCCCTTAGTTGTGCTAGAATTGTATTTAAGTTAATCAAGGATAATAGCTTTGGGGAACTTTTCCAACATCTAGTGTTTGTTTCAATTTTCAATGCAGGTCAGCTTGACTAGCAGGTGTCTTAGCTAACTTACTATAGATCAACACTTCATTTTTGCCCGATTTGTAGAAAATTAATTACTTTCATAGCAGTATGTGATGATGAACATCTTAGAGACTTCGGATGACGTTTTCTGAAAAGCATAGGCTGTGTGGCTGTACTAGATGGGAGTAGCCAGCGTTACTCCGTCGGCGAAAGTAACTAGCCCAGCATGGCCCAAACGATTCGTATCTTTACATAGAAAAAAAAAGAATAACGCAAAATAGTATACATATAGGATCCAATGTTTAAGCTATAGGATCCACTTGAATCCAATAGCCGTGTAATGACCATTTTTATTTACGTCATGATCGAAAAATCCGCTTATATACATACCCGTACCGCTTTTGCGCGTCTCTAAAGATTCTTTACTAAGGATTTGCCACAAACAACGTACACGCTTGATCTTACTGTATAATCAAGATCTATACACGAAGGTGTTCGTGAATAATCGCTAATGATCAAATTATACATATATAATGACAAGAAAATCTATCGAAAAACATCATAAATAGCGCGAAAATATGTATTCGCTTGTCTGGGAAAATAAGCTAAACAAGGACTCTGGTGATTCATTGCTTTTACTTTGAAGTTTCCAGTTAATTAGCAGTATGTAAGCGCCTATTCCTAGTGGAACAGGATATGCATACTTCCGGAATGAACTTACAAGACGGGCACTTCAATACTCAGCATCTAAAAAGGCAGCGTTATAGTGTTCCTGAGCCGTATTTTATAGAGGCAATTAGTAACTTGTAGACATGCGCGTTTAACCGTAACTGCATCGTTTTTAATACCGCGTCGATGCTTGTGAGAACATCTCATATCATTATACTTTTTGAAATTACTAAAATATCAATTATCAACATATATCGTAGTGGGTGACCTTTCCGGGTGTTTACCGGGTCGAATAGAAACAGCTTTTTATTACGCTAACTTGCAATTGGTAGATGGAGCGGGCTGAACGGTCAGTGAACTTATAGTGCATAACTTGTTGAAACCGAATGTCGTTCCATGTCGAAAAATCGTCTTCCTATTGTACGAAAGAATATTCAAATAATCAATAGCACGCCAATAGGTAGACATTTTGATTAAAATTCTCAAAATTGTAAAAGTCAGTTGGGTGTCAACGTAAGGCAAGTAAAAAAAAAACCTAGTTTGCTCGAGACCGAGCGAATATCAGCCCGCGCACCATCGATCAATGCACCGACGTAACTGTTGGATAACAAAAAAATCCTAGTTAGAAGAAAGAAGGTCGTTCTTAGCAATTTTCTACTTTGCCACCTCTATACATACATACATACATACATACTGAGCATGTATAGGATAGAATGCTTAGCCAGTACTAAATTTAAAAAAATATTCACTAATATTTTTTTAAAATATTAAAAATTTTTGGCAACACGTACATATTGAGGTTTAGTATGAAACAAAGTTATTGTTCAATGTTTTCCTAGCGCTATAGATACTTCTGGATACGCTGGAAGTTATAAAGCGCTCCAAGTTGTATTTTGAGTGCGTTGAATCAGTTACGCAATGAGCTGTGTTTAAAATTATTAAAAGTCATCTATAAGAAGCCCTAATAGGGTTTGATCGAATATTACGTGTGATAGCCAACGTGAAATCTATACTGATAACCTCAGCATTCTAAGTTGCGGCAGACACTCAAGTTCAGTTTGGCCCAATCGAATTGCGCATCAAATAACTTACGGAACTTTTCTAGAACAGCGTACGTGTATGATGAGTGCTGATTGGATGTGGAACACTTCGCCAGAAAGACACCACAATGATGACTATACGAATCTGTTTCTAGCTTCAAACATTATCAAGGGTTTATAACCGTACGTCACCTTAGTCATTATATGAACTTCAGTTGTTATATAGTTGGCGAAAATAAGCGATGGTATCATCGTTCCACAGACTTAAGCAAAATACGGCTACTGCCTTGATTTAAACCCTATCGATGACAGTGTTTGCAATTGTAGGCCTTCTAAAACTATATTAGGATATAGAATTGAGAGGGCCTTGTTTAAACAAATGACTAAACGGATTTGAAAAATGCGCGCTTCATAAAACCTACGCAAGTCTACAGAGGAATATTCGTGGCTCATTTATCGAAGATCGCCCTCAACAGCCGAGAGCCTGCTGGGGCGCCTCATCGCCGATAGGCTGCAATGTGCCACCCAGTCTATACTGAGCAGCTGAGAGTTATGATACGTTGAAAGGGGAATGATAAAAGTAGAGATTTTTTCAATATATTTTAACATCAAAAGAGTTTGGCAACTGTGGGCTGAAGTACGTGCAAGAAGGAAAAGCCCAGATTCACCTGATCGACGGCGTCCAGTTGACACTAAAATTCATCTGCTCTATCAGGATGAAATTGTCCATAGGACCTGTTTTCGTTTCGAAATATAATTTGCTAAGTTAGAGCATGAACGATTGGTGCACAGTTTTGTTGAGAGGTGTAAGTATGCGTGATTAAATAAGCTAGATCATTTTCTTTCCAGCAACTTATAACAATAGTGCTTTATTTTAACATATTAGTATTAGTCGCCTTTTGTTAATGAATATGCCCAAAGGCAATTTTTTTCAATTGAGTTACAAGATAACATCAAAGTTTTCCGCAAACGGCCTATGTACGGTAACCTTGATCTATAATAGATCTTTCCCTTTAGACGATTACTATATCAGCCTATAGGTTGAAATTCTAATTCGTTTTGTCTATTTTAACAGCATCCCGCTCTAAAGGACTGGATGTGTCAATAAGTACTCGCGTAGACGGCAACAGTTCGCTTCGCCATAGAAGAATAGTACATCTAAAGATGCTAGTGACACACATACATATAACAGCAATAGGCGGCAAGTCTTCTTGTAGCGGTCGGGGAAATCCAGGGTCACAGCTCTGACGTAAAAGCATTGTTCTAATAGGCAGCCTGGCCCCCGTTCGCACTTTTAATTGCCTAAGGCGCGTAACACAGGCTGTTGATGGTCGTTCAGTGCGCTCTCGATGGTCTAGTGTGCCTTTGTTTTTCGGTTACTAATTACCTTACGATCGCATTGGCTGTTCTTTCGCAAGGCCGTTGTCCTTCGAAGGCTGACCTCGTTTTCGACTCTGCCCGAACACTGCGGCAATAACACAGCCTAACACTGGTAGCCCTCGCAACCTTAATAAAATCTTTCACAATGCCTGGTTCAACTCCGTGGTCTAGGGCATCTTTTCCATTCTACTAGATGATAATTAAAACCTGTCGTGTCCGAATGAGACCCAACTGACCGAAGTCAGCGCAGGAAGTCCCTTGAAACTATGTCTATTTCAACTCTTTTGACGATATTTTAACGCCATTGCCAAATCTGCAAGAAAGAATCTACGAATCATTCGCTAGTAACGAGAGTCATTAGATGAGCAACACGAGCTATTCTTTCGAGGTAAAACTGGCCTCGATCGTGATTCTCGAAAGGACATAGTTTTAGTTTATAAACTGACAACTAATTTCGGATCACGACTTTTTAGCAGACGAAAAAGTTTTCCCTGAACAAATTAATTGATTCCAGTTATGACTGTGCGGACAAACCGGCGTATCATGGTTTTGAAAACAGAAATCACTAATTCCAATCTCGCGATCCTATCCCACAAGTATGTTCCTGTTTTTGAAGAAACAAATTTGGAACAACAATATATATATATATATATACAGCAACCTCGGTTCCAATAAGGTGCTCTTCTTTCTTATATATCGTTCTCAACTAATTTCAACGTTTTCCGCATCAACAAAAGGTCGACCGCTTTGAATACTACGCAGTACAGTAGTTATATCAATAAGCGTCAATTTGAAAGTATTTCTGTGATAGCTGGTGTTACTTGCGTTCCGACCTGGTCACGATTATCGCCAACAGCCGCGTCCACCGGCGTAGGTCGTTATTACTACGGGGTGTCGGAAACAAACTCGGCAGGCAGGCGTTAACCTATCAGAAAGGTTTCCACCGATCATCTTCGTTTTGTATATGTAATACCTAGTAGTACGGGTTTTGAAAAGGTTAACCGGATCGGACCTGACAGGAGCGCTGGCCAAGCGAGCAGATATCACGGGTTATATAATGCGATGTATAAGTAACGTGCAATAGCAATATTATAAAGATTAGTACTACCTTAGCAGTCATGTATAGCAAATTGACTTGGTGGAGCATTCTCTGGCTTTTCTTTTTTTTTATATGCGACTGCTCTCAATGGACACCGCCTTCGTATAGGATTTCCGTTTTCTATCTTCCGAAGGTAGGTATATCTTCAAGAAACAACGAGAGGTATCTCTGACTACTGGATCGTCTTTAGGTGGTGGAATCTCCGCAGGACTTTCTCCGATCACGAATCAAACGTCCTTTGGTCCTGTACGTCGTAATATAAGTGTTACAGCATGTAAAGACAGAACCGGACGTTTGGCTCGACAAAGAATTGGTCATTGGATCCTCAAAGAGATAAAGCGCAAGGGACGTCTAGAGATTTAATTTTCCATAGTTTCAAATTCACAGGTATCTTTATCGATCGTATTATGGGATACGCTAATACTACCACTACCGCTACCACTAGCCATTAGTTGGGCGAAATATCCGAAGGACATATGCATCTGTCGAGCTGAAAAATTGTGGGCAAAACAGAAACGCCGGCCTGACGCACCCCAAACTGGCCCTTTTAACGACCAACAACGCACTGGTCATAAATTTAAGTAGCCGTATATAACAGACGACAGCTGCGTAGTAATACCTGAGAATAAGTGCTTACACTGTGTAGTCCCGCCTAGTCTACATTCAGTTTCCATATTGTACAACGTATCTCAGGTATCGTCTGAAGCTATAGCATATATCAGGATCGTCTGCTCTGCGACGTTTAGAACAATAAACTTACTCTTAACTTTTTTAACGCTCCGAAATATTTCAGCAGTATGAATGAGTTTTCAAAATTATTTTCTAGGCGGTGGCATCAACGGCTTGCCCGACTAGAGATTTGAGCGGTATGGGTTTTGCCGGACTCTCCAAAAAAACCTATAAAACGGCGTAGTAACACTATTCTCTGTAGTCACAATGTTTACGAGCGCTGAGATTTGGACCAGGGATTCCTGTATGTTTATTTGCGCATGATTACCGCTGACAAGACGCTCATCTAGATTAACCACGCGGTCAGGCCGTCTTTAACCGACTTAAGAGGTAAACGTAAATGAAAAATACGCGTAATGCGTACAAACGTACGCATCGTTTGAAGAGCACCGTATCGTGCATCGACATGTGACCAACATCGTCATTATCATGCAGTCAGTTTCATCATTCCTTAAAATACTGATCGTCAATTAGCAATTTAATTAATAAGTAAATATTAAAAGAAAATAGCCCATTAATATCGGTCCAGATGATTTTTATAGGTCCAGGTCGATAATTAAATGAAAACGGAATTCATAAGCTATTAGTAATACGGCTTTATCGAACTAGCTTGTTTTTGCTTAGGCGATTTAAAAGCCACGGCTCTTTCGGCCTGGATTCCAGTTGGCTGACTTTTACGAGCGCAGACACATAGCTTATAATGATGATTACGCAATGATAGACTCATTGGAAAAAAGGAGTTACCGTTCAGTGGGTCCGACGCACAAGTAGTAGCTTGTTGCGCGAACTTCCTGTGTTTTCAATGTATACAACAATGTATTATATCAGGCTGAACGTACCGAGTACGACCATATATTTTAGATACAGTCTTTTTTGGCTTGGGTCCTTGTGACGGATACAGGTGTGCCTATATACACCTGGGTCCTTGTGACGGATACAGGTGTGCCTATATACACCTCCGAGGTGCGCGCGAATATTACGTTTACATCCTCGCACACAGTGCTTATAGGAGTTCCACGAAGCGGAACTGATGGGTGGATATTTTTGTTAGTACCGCGAAGCGGTTTGGTAAAACGTTTACGTCGATTTGTTGTCAATCCCTTGTTTACTCAACCTTCGGTGACTACAGCTGCTAGTATAACCGGCAGTCAAAGGAAATCAGAGTGTACTTATCCATACATATACTCGCTGGTCATGTACAATTATCGTGTTACCCCATAGACATCTGTGTCTAATAACGCAACC
Source organism: Varroa jacobsoni (assembly GCF_002532875.2). Lineage (NCBI taxonomy): Eukaryota > Metazoa > Arthropoda > Arachnida > Mesostigmata > Varroidae > Varroa > Varroa jacobsoni. The sequence goes on along the minus strand of NW_019213180.1, from coordinate 94,453 downwards.
GACATGGAAAACTCCGCTGTGACCAGAGTACGACGATCGTTGACATTTCTAAATGCCCCAGATCGAGGAGGCCCTTTGCCTATCGTAATCACGCTAATAACAAGGGCGAATGTCAACGGTTTAGTCAGACATGGAATAATTATATGAAAATCAAGCATCTAGTAATTTTCGAATATTTATTTACCTGCTAGTTTAAGCCAAGTTCATATATGTACGGGTAGAAAGCCTGTAATCAGTTACTCTAAATTCTACGGTGTGGATCCTTAACACATTATTACTACAGCCGGCTACCGACAATCAATCAGATATAATGATCATGGTAGCTTCTTCCATTTAATCTTTAAGAATGAACCCGGTTCTAGTCATGAAAAATATACACGATGTACATACAACATGTAGAAAGTAAGTTGACAACCGGATATGTAGGTTAATTCATACCTGTATGAAGTGTACGTGACATGAGAGCTTTTCAACTTCCCGCAATATTTGTGACGGACACAAATGAATTTGGCAACGCAGCTGGCCTTCATAGATGTATGTCAAGTTCTCCTCATATATTTGTAGCGCTGGTGGTACCAAAGGTAAACGGCAGCGGTAAATATACAAATTCGACCTTAATTCCTGTGTGGCGCTTCTACTGGGAACAGTATATTCTACAGATTGACTCCAACAAGTTGGGCTGATATGCAGAGTACTCAAGTTCCACGAACTGAGGAAATCAATAGAAATTCGAAGAATATCCCTTTCACTGCGCAGGTATAAAAAGGTCAATTTTCGTGTCGTCTCCAAGTACGCTGCAGTTCGCAGATGTTCCGCTAGGATTTACGTGAGCTCAGTACTTTCTGTCGAGTCAATGGCTACGAGAGAACAGATCAACCATTGTATGATACTTCTGCTCGTTGGCGAAAGTGGCCGTCTGCAGCAGCCGCAAATTTTATCATGATATTTAAGTAATAAAGCAAGCTACCTGACCTAACCTACTCAGTTTGGTGCGGAGTCCAAAAAAACTTGTTTGGCTTCGTATTGTCGAAGGAGTGACATCTTTAGCGTAATACTAGCAAGATGCACGGACATGTTCTATGCTGCAAAGGACAAACAAACCGTATGTTAAAGTAACCAGATGGTACTAATGGCCGTACGAAGACAGGTGAGTTGGCCGTTAAAGGAGATTCAAAAGTTTCGCGCTTTAGATTATGAAGATGCTTGAGCTGTTGGTGGACGCTCTAGAGCCTGATTGATTGTCTAGCTGCTACGCAATAAATCCACTGGTTGAATAATTAAATTTAATAGCGATTGTTGACATCGTAGTTAAGTGAACGCATATGATTTTTTACCTTATGCATAGGGTTTTAGTGCGGTAGGACGCATGGCCACCAAAGATACAACCTGTAGTATTGGCGCTATTTGTTTCCGCTGTATTGATTATAGATCAATATCACCTATAACTGCTGCAGATTATTATAATATCTATTTGAAAAGTGAAAATGCAGATCTTTGTATCTGATGGATAAACACGTTGGTTGTCATGCTGCAGAATCTCTAGTCGAACGCGGTCCTTCTGTCGAAAATTTTAGATATATATATATATATATGTATGTATATATACATTGGAAGTCAGCTTGTGCCAGCCAGCAACAGTAGACTGCTGTGATTTGTTAACCTTTTGTGAACTTACAGATGAGTAACAATGACAAATAAGGTAGCTAATTGCAATTAATCCCAATCAGATGAAGATTCGATGTCTTTTGTTCTTCGCAGCCGATTTGCTACGTTAACTTTCACTCACTGGATCTGGCAGCCGTCCTGATCTGGAACGAAATTTCACGATAATAAGCTCGAGCCCTGTTTAGTATAAAGAACTGGCCACATAATGCAAACTTACTAATTACTTAATACTAGTGGGGAATGTTGCGGGGACATAATTTGTGTTAATAAGTATCACAGTTCAGGCTCACAGTGGTACTAAGAGCCAGCTTATGGGTTTCAACTCTCAGTATTACTACTTAAATTTACATCTGATCTACCTCCTCGTTGTTTATCTGATCGATGTTGAATATCGGCGTCCCTGTACATGCGGGACGTAGCTGAGACCCGTTGCCGTCTTTCCTGGGCTACCGAATTGATTCGACGGGTACCTTTTTCGATATCGCCTTCTCCACTCGCCACGAAATTATTGTGCTCCACTGGGGGAAAGTTTACAGCCGCCGGGGACACCGGCTCCGAGTATGACGCTCGCAGCTGTCGAGATCCGACGGCACGCGTCATCGAATCAGTGCTCTTCGGTGACCGCCGTGGAAATCCCGGAGGGGCCGTATCATTTCGTCTGATCAATGATGAATAAAGGTAAAGGTACAGTTCTTATCCTGATAGGAAATTATTTTTCATCGAGATGTCATTCTCGCATCCTTTATGAGATGTGTGCAATTCGAAATCTCAAAGTTACTCTTATATAATCCTCATAAATGATTTAGTATCTGGCTCTAGTTAACAACCCAAACTTGGATGGGTAGGATTGCCTTAGGATAACATTAAACATACCCTTATTAAAAACAGAGTATGTACTTAGGGGCTTTATATCATAGCGAGAGACTATCTATAAAAAAAAATATATTTTTTTATGTGCAATTAGATAGTCTTAAGAGAAGTTTTTATTTCTTAGACCGTTCTGTTCGTAACTTGAGTTGAAGGCCACTGTTTCTTCTCTAGTTCAGTTAACAAAATTCACAGGTTTTATGATAGTCAATTCCTTACTTATTATTATATAGCCTACAGATGTATGGTAATGCCAAGACATGGTAAATCTTGCTACAGCTTAACTTCGACGAGACTGGCGACGTCGTCATACAAATCGTTAAGACGTCCAGAAAACACTAGGTCGAAAAACTTATCAGATTCTATTGATTTCAGATAAAAACTACTTTCAATACGACGAAGTGTTGACAAAACATGAAAAATTTAAGTGAAGGCTCGTGAGTAGGTAACAACTATTAGTTTTTTTCGGAATGCCAGATACCAAGCGATTCGTCGCCCCTTCGTTTAGAACTTCAATGAGCTGAGAAAAAAACATAGCCAAAGGATGAAAATGGCTAGATAACTTAGGCGATATTAATTTTTAACGTTTGAACTATACTTTTTTTTTCTATATTACAAAAACTATATGTTATAGTATTTGGTCTTGATTATTTCCCAAAAATGTAACTTCATGGATGTTAACAATTTACTCAGACCGTCACGGTCAAGTTATTATTTCTTTATCGTAAATCCTAGATCAAACAGTATTGTTTACTATAGTAGACTATAATGCTCATTTAGATAGGACAGACTTAAACGTTTCGTCGCAAGCTAAGCGTTTAGTAAATCATTGAGAGTACCTGTCAGTCTTTAGTTCATAGTTCCATAACTATGCATTTGCATTACGGCTCCAGTGTATCACTACTGTTGCTAGATGTTCTATTTCCGTTGTGGGCCATACGTTCAAGATTAAAGCCCTACGTCTAAGTACAAAGTGGTTCACGTAAGTTGACCATATAAAGTAATAACACGGGGAAAGATGACTATATTATAAATGAAAACTATATTTTTTTGGGAAACTTATTTCTTTAACTGCTTTGTGAACTCCTAATCTTTATGTCTCAAAACCCTTCAGAGGTATAAAATGTAGAAATTCAGACGGCTTGTGTGCAACTTTGTATGCTATGCGATGGTTGGAGTTCTGCCGAAAATTGTCGCTACTTACGGTTGTCCATCGTCACCTTCCTCATTGAGGGGTGTCATATGGTTAAGTTCCCACATGCTTTCGCTAGACCCCAGTGGTCTCAAGCCAAGAACACTTTCGGGTCTGTATGGATTTGTATTCAAATGTTTAAGCACTGTGTCCCTTCCACTCGATAAGTCTTGGATTTCTTGCTCGTAGATCCGGTACAAGTCATTGAGTTCCTTGACTGCTTGGACTGGAAGTATTCAGAGTTCGATTACTTTTGCTTATTTTCGCTATCAACTAGAGTGATCTTAATCTTAACTAGTTCTATACTTTTTATCTAACTATTATTTTTATTCATGGTGTGTCTGTAGAGGACGACTAGCTACAAGTAGCACGCTAGATCACTGTATAAACGTGCAAAAACTTCTCATGATTATTAGTTTCGTATTTAGCTTTTCTATGTGGCTTCAGGTTGGGCCGTATGTCATCAATAATATGTGTAATATCGCTGACTGAAAGGTATAGGCTTCCAGCAATCTCATCATCAATTTTAGACCGTTCATAGAGCTGTTGTAGATACTAAAAGGTCGGTCAATCAAGCTTTCAAAAGTCTTCCCTAGCGACGTAGTGCTTTTTGAAAATATAGCACTCGATCACTTACTATTCAGATCATAGCGGTTAGTAATGCCCCCTGTTTCATACGTCTATGCTCTTTCACACAACCGTTCGCTTGCGCTGAATGGTTCCGAACTACCGACACGTAATGCTATGCAACTCTGACTGCTGACGGACCGTCTGCATCATTTACCGCCGTCGCCACCACATGAATATCCAATATCCAACCAGAGTTGTACATTGGGGTCTTGCTCTATGAATGTATCGAGTGACTGAAGTAATTATTCTAGGTAATTCCTATGTTGATACATGCGCATTTTTTAATCATTACCCTAATTATGCTTTCGGCATCGTGCAGTAAGCACGTAAAGGATACTGTACACTAAAATGTACACTACCCTATCCATAAACGGTACAGGGATTATCGTCATTACGACTCGGAGAGATAGAATTTCGACGGCGAAACTAAGAATTGCCTGTTCCAGCTCCTCTAAACGTTGCAAGCCATACAACGAAGTAATTACCAAAAAAGGATATAATGACTGTGGAGTGTTGTTGTGAGGGCTCTGCTCGAAACTAACCCGCCTTCGCTCGTTTTCGCTTGACCCCCTGTGAAATATCTTCGATGAGTTGCTTCTGTTTGATGATTATTTCGTCAGACAATAGTCTCTGTCGGTCATAGCGCACGATCATAAGGTCACGCTGGCGTAGTTCGTGTTCCCTGATCAACTGGTCCGTTTGCATCTCAATCTTTTCCACTTCCAGCTTATGGCACTGCAAAAGAAACGTTCGAACATAAACCTAAATATACTACGCAAAAACTGATCTTGCCACTATATATATGCTTAAATAAAAGGTCATATATGCGACACTGGCAGATACGTTATCGTTAATATTCATAATGTAATAATATTATGAAACTTGCCTTCGCAATCTATGTGAACTAATCAATCCTTTAGAAAAATCTATATTTTTTCCGTAAAATAGAAATAAAAACATGCAGATTATCATGTCTATGGTTGTGTTCAGAAACAAAGGTAGTTTGTTAATTTGTTTAACTATAACTGGTATACATGTAAGCGGTGACCTATATTATATAGAGAAAGATTTCACCCTCAGAAACCTGCAGCGTACCGATTAAGTAATCTTTACAAACGTTATTAATCATTTTAAATATACATATTCAGTTTGTTCATTTCCCAGCCAAGCGTGGGGGAGCTTTTGATAGATAGCTATTGCCTAGCGTTAGCGATACATGAGGATTGATGACGAGGTCTGTAGCTAGACTGCATCGTGTGCCTTACACAACAGGCCCCGTGTGCTATACAGCATTCCGCCCTTACAGCTCGCTGTCCTGCTGCTAGCCATGGTATGAACTATCACATGCCAATCGTTCATATCGAGAGGTCGAAACAACAGACATCGACATGCTCAATATACGCAATTGCATTAACTCTGTCTATCTGTATAGATGTTCGCGCGTGCATCAAGACAATTACGCAGGCCTTATGTGTCAAAAACAATCAGCCACACTTGAAAAACAAATGCCCTTACTTCAACTTAGATGGAGGTAACAAGCCTGCGATCGCGGAAAACCGTAATAGCATCAATGACAGTCAACCCTCATTCTTACGCAGCCGCGATCGCCAAGCCCAATCTTGATGAAGTCATACCGTAGGCTATCTCCGCCGTATTTTGTTCAGACACATGTGGCGTTCAGCAAATGAAAATCTAGAGCACCCTGTAGGATATGGCGGAGCCTATGTACTGTAAAACGCGTGACTCTTATGTCTGTTAGTTCTATTCGCCTTTCGCCAGGGTCAATTGGTCAGCGTTTCTGCGCTATAGAAGTCCATCTGGATCTTTGCCGTCTTCTTCTTGCATATGCTGATAAACGTTCAATAAGGACGGGTGGAAGGAAATTCGAATATGATCCTCTACAAGTAACGATTTGTCGTCGAGAAGGTACACGTATCCGTTTAATGATTACCGACGCAATCTCATGTGGCGCCGGTTATATTTCGTCGACAAAAAATGCTCCTACACCACTTGGGTTTCGTGGAAAGCTATCGGGTCTGCTAATAGAGGCAACGCCGTTCATAAAAAATGCTTACCTTTACCACCCGTGCTGCTCCAGTTGATTGGATAAACGGTTTACATTAAGCCACTCCACCATCTATTCTAGTTAAATTGTTTTCAAAATAAGCTGCATCTGATGGTCAGAAGTACAGGTATTTCAGGGGGCTTTATATGGTGTAAACTTTGCTAAAGTCCTGTTTTGGAGCGCCTTAATAAAGGTCCATTAAAAGCTCTCGAATACGGAGTAAAACACTTGTTTTGGCCAACGGCAGATACGGTCCATTTGCTAAAGTAATATACAGCAAGCCGTAAGGGTGAGGCACCCTACCCAATATACACGCTTTTCAGTCAGACACGTGAACAAGCTTCAAAAGCCTCGTAAAAAGCCGTATGATCAAACGGGTAAGAAGCTTGTAGCGGCACCTTTTCCTTGCGATCGCCTTGCACAAGTATACATCTTGCGGATTCCCCTGACGAATGATGCTTGGGAAGGCATTACTCCAGTTCGTTTTCTGGTGTCCATACTGTAAACAGCTAATGTGTGTATTGGTAAACTTCAGACTCAGCAAGTTTAGCCGAAATCAGTCGCCAATTTCGAATAACAACGAACGTCCGTTAGTATAATATATAAACAAATAGCACTAAGAGTATTGCTTTCGAGCACGTTTTCTATGCGACATCGTATGACTAAGACTAGGATAAAGTGATCTTATCATATTTCTATAGAGCAGTACGAATCAGTTATACAAAAGATCAGTCTAAAGTTCTTGTAGTACCTATATGAAGATGCGATGTCGTTCGAAAGAAATAACCCTATTGGGATAAAAAATTAGCACCGATCGACAGGTAAAAATTCATATACTTTATCCTGAATTTCCAGCTTTCCGTAATCGTTTTTATTTTTTTTTGAGAGACAATTTTTCAGGGTCTTACGTATAAGTAAGTTGGTGCTGTGCTATTGTTATATTCGCAAAACCGCGATTTTTACCTGTGTAAGTAATCGTAGAAGTTCCCGCTGATCTTCAGTGGTAACTACATGGGGTAGTTTTTCGGTGAGCTCATAAGTCTTGTCTCTTGCATCTTCGAACTCTTTTTCGATATCTTCACGTAATTGAAGGAAACGTTGCTGTTCGCCTTGAATAAATTCGACGTCCTCCCACGCCTGTTTCACATAATCGGGCTCGTCTTCTACTGCAAGGCATTAATGTCCTTCGTTGTTATTCCACCTAGTAGCGGTGACTTTTACGAATACTTTGTGTGCTTCGGTGCTAGCCTACTTGGTTACGTATTTTCCTGCTTACCCTAGAGGAAAAGCTGTTATCTAGGTTCGAATCGGAGTATGAATGCACTTCGTCGAGCCGGGCGTCTCATGGAGTGGCCGACGGCGATACCGTATGTAAAACATGTTCGCTTAGTCAAAGGTTCTATGGAAACGGTGTTGACTCTATTTCTACTATATAATATTTGATTTTTTATATATAATATTTTGATTTTTTACCCGGCTCGCCACCTTCCTCCGTCTTTAGTTTCTCCGTCTCCCATTGATTGATGACGATACTAAGCTTCTCCAAATCGGTGCTTAACGCCAGTAGACAATTATCCACTTCCATCATCTTTGATCGAACCATCATCTGTTTGTTAAACGATTCGACGAGCTGTTGCCTTAGCTTGTTTAACTCTGCTGGATTCTTTACGTTTTCCTCTTCAACTTTCTTGTTCATTGCTGCAACGTAGATATTAGGTTGACAGGCGTTAATTTCATACGTTAAAGTGACGCAATTATATAACGGTTCACGGCATACAGGTAGAGATGCTTATTGAAATCCTCGATCCGATATTTAGGTCTTTAGTAGGTGAATTATAATGAATCTTCGATTATTTCTGTCTCGGGAGTTCTATCTTAGACGATACAGACAGTTCGCTATGCGAGCTTTTTATTCGTTGAAGCTTCGACGATTGTAAGTTTTGTAAGCCGGTATGTTAAGAAAATGCGGCAAGGTTGAAATTAAGTTTAATGAAAGGGAAGGTGAATTATAAAAAAATTCATAACCGTAGTCGAGGTCATCAATCACGGTTTTGGCACTTAAATTTGGTGGATTTTTAAGAGTACCACCTCTCGGTCAGGTTAGTCAGGTAAAAGAAATTGAACAAACAGATAAACATAAATGAACTAACGAGACAATAAGAATATTTAGTAGCCCCATGAATCCTGCCGCGTTGATTGACAACCGTTGGAAACAGTGGTACTTTGGCAGCCAATGTTATTAAGCAGAGGCAAATGAGTTCTATCGCGCGACTGAATTCTGTAAAAACCAAAATGACAGATTTTTTTTACCATACTCGTGCTCCTTTTCAGCTATGCCATCAACTTTGTGATAGAAAAAATTTCCGAAATCCTAACACGAACGAGCAGAATAAACGAGTTATCATTCAAACAACATAGTTTAATTGAATGAATTTTCGATGTTATGTTTCATACAGTAAAATGGTGGTTGATTTATTTGGGTTCGGAGGGCAACATTCAACTTTGTAAACATGCCATATCACCTTCTGGAACATCGTTTGATTCAGTAACATATTAGTTTTCATTTATTTTAATATTTATTACATTAAATCCCCGTAGTTACAGTATCATGCAGTCATTAGAAACTATTCACTAGTCCAACACAACTTGCAACCGTATATACATAATAAAGTAGCGCCTAGACAAGTCACAATAATATCGTACATCGAAAAAAAATAGCCTGAATCTTACGATCAGGTGAAAAACCGATCGGAAAAGATAGTTCAGCCACAATCATAGAGAGCTCACGGAATGACATTGAATAGAAAATGTATGAAAACCTCCGACGAGCTTTTTGTGAAAAGGCAAATGGATGATAACATTTGAAAAGATATTACCCACACCTTTGGCTATCTCGTCTATTCACCCCCATTGTCTGCGAGGGCTCAATTTTTAATAATGCGTCTTTTTAGTCAAGCTATTTGCGTTGTGTGGAAACTGTGTTGCCAAGGGATGAATAGCGTTACTGTTTAGTATTTTGTCTAGTTCATTCATATTTACAAGGACGCCTATACTATTCGTGATCCATTGCAGGCTCTCGTGGACATCTTGGTACCAGACGTCCTTTCAATGTAAGATTAACAGTGTCAATTTTTTTCAATGTTTGCCGATTGTGACGAGTATATCTACGAAAAACAATAAGCTATAAAATTGTATCTGTATTATTGTGGGTTACCAAAGGATAACTGTAAGTACGGTAATATCGTCGTTTCAGGTACATGATTTATCGCAATTAAGCTACAATGAGGGCCGAAAACATAAAATGAATTGTACGAGCAGTGACGGACACATAGACTTCAGCATTACTCAAGCACTGACTTCAGCTGCACCCAGCCAACCCTGTTCATAATCTGCTTTCCCAGGATCTGTAGGTATGTATCTTTCCATCAGGCCTCTGTTTGAGTCCTGACCCCAATCCGAAATTTATTCATAACATATGAAGGGACGGGAAGAGGGGCAAAAACTCAAGCAAGCCAAACCCTAAAGCACAAACGCGTTTTACTCCAGATCAATTGGAGACCATTCTGCAGGAGGGGGACTACATGGGTACTTCATCACTTTTCGTTATGATAGATCTACCCTTACCCTCGATATATATGTTACCGGTTGTTTCCATTCCCTCTCACCCCATTCAACGAGCTCAAGCCGCCCCAACTCTCCTCGTTCAGACAGCCGTTCCGCGACCTAACCATGACGCCTAACCGCGACCATGGTAACATTTTTCAGCACACGTGACATCCACTGTCAATGATGTAATGTCCTGATAATAGGTTATAGCCGAGTCCGCACCTTCGAAGTGTAATAGTTGTGAGTTTGCCGCTATATATATACATATATATATATATATAAAACAGCGAATTACGACGACTCTCCCTCTCCTCCTGCCGTCCCCCATCTTACCCGCTGCTGGTGATAGCACGAACGGTACATGCAAACGAGTGACAAAAAAATCGATGTTTTTGTGATATGCGGTTATTACTAGTGCGGCCGTTCGCTTGTACAAATGGTGGTCGACAATATATACAATACAACGCAGCATGTTGTATGAAAGCGAGCCAATTTGAAGGTCTCAGATGTACGTGACGGCATAGCAAAATGAGGCGAAGTTAGGCATAAATCTTTAAATAACTAGACGATTTCCATTAAAGAAAAAATGTAATTGTTTGTGGAAGACATAAAATAAAATTGAATTTCCTTGCACCCTAAAACAATTAAATATTTGCTTTTTTCTCACGTCTTCAGAGAGTGTTACAAACGGTTTTCAGATATACATTTAAGTAGATATTGCCATTTCAGTAAATTCAATTATATTTTCATTAATGCGTAATTTCCGGTGACCATTCTTCCAAAGTGAGAAAACTGAAAATAGATTGATGCAATCTAAACATTTCTTCGCGGTGTCGTAGTGAATACAGGACTTTTCCGACGATTCTGTCGTAGGCTAGGATATGTCATAGGCTAGGTTCGAAAGCGAGTTTAAAGACCTTGCATTACGTGCTAAAAGTCTACCATTTTATAGAATGCCTAACGGCAATATCAGGCGTAAAACTCGAGTTTTGATCCCTCATAAGTATTCTTTGTCCGTCCACTTCTGCAAATATATAAAAAAAAAAATCGAAGGTTTCATCTATGGTTCTCTTTGCGAAAGCACACATCTGTGACTTAATATGTGATGACGTGTTCGAATCTGCTGTGTAACTGCTTCCATCTTTTTCCCCACTATGAAACCAACAGTAACGACGATTTAACCCTAGTTAATCAGTCCTTTAACAACTGGTTATTTTTACCTTGACCTAATATCAACCCGCACGGGTTTCTCGACCGTTGGCGCTCGAGCACTTTAATCAACCGTATTACCATAGCTGTGCTGTTCAGGCTAATCTCTGTGTAGCCTCTCTGCAGTATAAAGCGTAAGCGACAACACCCTATTCTTTTGATATATCTCTAGTCGATCTAGACGACATCGTACGAATTTGGTGTATATACCCAGTGGCGCAGGATAACAGCTCAAACATCCTGGAGATATCAGAGAGCTTTGGAAACAGCAACTGGCCATCAGGTCTTAGAAGTCATTCGTGAGAAGACTCCTGCATTAAAGGTGTATGGCATATCTAGTATATATAAACATTTCTTACATATGTTCCGTTATCCACACTACCGGATACTTATTTACCATGGCCGTTTGATGTAGGCATCGGTAGAATCTTGACATTGTTCGTCTCGTTTTGGTCGATTTTATCCTGCAGTCTGGTAATTTCAGCTCGCAGCTCTGTGATAATGCCCTGGTACTGGTTTACATGCGTACTTACATCCACCACATTCGATCGAATCTACAGAGGTAAATCAAATCGTGATTTATTAAAAAACTGCATTCGTACACTAAATTACCATACGACAAACTCCTCTATAGTTAGTCCTTTAAAGGCGAATTTTGAGACAAGGACTAGGATCACGATGGTAGAACTCCTAAAATAAAGTTACTAAACTTGCCGGAAAACGTTTGCACCCGATTGTAATTTAGCAGATGTACATAACAGCCCTTGAAGCCCTCAAGATATAAACAAATATCTGGGCCAGTCAAGTTCGCCAATTTCTGTGAAACTGCTAAAATAGCCATCCTAGAGAATATTAGAATCTGATAGGACCGAACTGAAACAAATTATACCAGTGCATCCACTAACTCAAATGGTAATAATGCCCAGACCACTACGCTTCGTATCTCCATCTATTTCAATGTCACAGGCTACTACCGGCGCTAACTGATGGAAATATTGGACGGCTAGGGATTTATCCAGGCCGGGTTCGCGACTAGTATTGGCTGGTGAGGCTGAACGACGCGACGCTAAACGTAAGCGCTATTCCGTAGGTGGGATTGCGTTGACTACTGGTTAGGCGCAAGGGTTACCGGAGGCTAACGGAGAATACAATAGAAATACAGCATTTAATAATAAAGCAAAGGCACGCCATACGAACGTGTTTACAAACAACTAAACGATACTTAATAGGGTTGAGTTTTGTTTATGCGAAAACCGCAAAAAGCTCGAATCCTGTTTATTAAATGAGGGAGCTACCATGAACACATCGTGCACATATTGAATTTGACTACGAGGTATAATTCAGCAATTCTGCAAATTATTTGAGTTTCTACGGGTAGCACATCTAGCGGTTATTTTTGACTAAAATTCCTGCACCGGAAAGAAATAGGCCTTCACCCTGTCGAAAAATATGGCCCAATGAATTAAATATTTTAGACCTTATACTATACTTATAATTATGTCATCGTTTGTTTATCGAAATATTCAAAACACTTCGAAATCAATCGTTCGCTACGGTGATAACCCAAAGACAGGTGATTTTAGAAAAGGGTTCAGACCCATTTTCCAAGTAATCCGCGACTTGCATAAGTGCTCGTAGTTGTACGTAAAACTACATTGGAACATGAAGTAAATCGTGACGTCGCAATGTGCACCAAATATGCTTATGTAGAGAACGCCTGTGTGCTTTGCTCTAAAGTCCATTTCAGACCAGCCTCACACTTGATATCAACCCAGTTACAATGGTTTCCGATGGAGTAACATCCGGCGGGTTTTCCGCAGCAATAAAAATACTAGCGGTACGAGCCTGCATCTGGTATGTTATATGCCTTTCAAACGTTCTAAATTAACACAATTTTCTACCGAGCACCATTTACAGTCAAGCTGAATTATCATAGAGTCGCCTATAAGGTGGCCAAATTGACTGTTTAATCATATCGTTTACAGTAAACCAGTAAAAATTTTATAGGAAATACTGTACTGGAAGGATTGGGATGATTGGCTAGAAACTGTGTGTCATCAGTGCAAGCACTGAAATGAGACTTATCCGCAATACGCAGGTAAAGGAACACGTCGCTTTCTTACGTTTTCTTCAATAAGCTTCAGTTCGGGCCAAAAAAGCATTGCGTTGAATATATACATATATAGCGGTGCATATGACAATTTAGGGAAAGCTCGTGGGTTTCCATATAAAAATGAACATTCTGCTTTGCCCGCCGCCCCAGCTAGTAAATTCAATGCAATGACAAGTATAAGGTTATAAGGCAAGAATAGGGTAGCAACAGCGCAACCAGTAGCATTGTGCTATTCTAGCGTATTATCTACCCCAAGTATGAGCAGATGGTGTGTGATAAGTTGATGATAAACTTATTACCACTAGCGTAATTATGCTTGGGTTTTAGACCAGCCAAGTATTATATTGTTTTAGAAAGAAATCGAGAAAGTGGGACAGAGAATTTAATATGGATCATACCTTATTTGTAATATTTTGTGCCCGATCTGCGTAGATAAGCGTATTACGGCTATCCTCATAGGCAGATGGTACCGGACTAATGTGGGCTACCATAAGCGTTCGACAGTTACCGCCTAAAGCTTCCTTGAGTAACCGGGTCAGTTTTGAATCCCGGAAGTTGACGTGCTTCGCCGATTTCATAGCTAAGGCGTTAATAACATTGCCAAGCGCTAGAAGCGACTTGTTAATATGTGCTCCTTCCTTTAAACGTTTCCCCGTTGCCTGAAATAATTACGATTAATTGACGATAGGAATATTGATATCAAGGACATATTGGCCTAATATACTGTGCTAAGGCATGCGCTCGAAAACCCGCTGATTTTCAATATGAATTGACCTCGTTTTGGCTGGATGCTATGATACGTAGATAGTTAGAATTGCAGAATTAAAATTATACATGAAATAATCCCACAGCACAACAAAACCCAGTTCATCGAGTAGTTTCAATATGATCGATTAACACTTATAACAATGAGATTCGAAATAGGATAGATTAATAAAAAAATATATACAATGAATAGTGTCTTACGCGGTAGAAGCTTACGACTAAGAATCGTTCTGAGTTAAGGAGCTATGTATCTTAGCACATAGTGTAAATATCTCTGTATTTTTTCCATATTTTACTTAAAACTTAAACATAGTTATTTTTTTGCTTAGTGAAAATCTATTTTAGAACAAATAAAATCTATAATTATGTTGGGAAGAAAGTATGCATAATCATTTTGAAGACCGAAATCGGAACGGATCAGTGCATCGGAGGGCTTTATATCGATCGGGTTTTCAATGCCGTATATCACGTCTGCCTCACACATTATCTCAAAGCTAATTCTATGTTTATTTATAAACTGTTATTATTATATATGACCTTACGTATATTATCGATACGTAGGCTCCTTCCAGCATTGGTACGGCGCTGAGTCATTGCTATAAAAATTTACTCAATAGCGTGAATCCATGCTTTTGTAATAAGCTGCTGATCCCCTTATGGAACTCTTGTCTTACTTACAGCTTCATTCTTCGACCTGTTTTTGCGGCAGTTGATTCTCGTAAAATCTCATTGTGTTTATATCACAGGTAGCCAACGGGAAAGCCAGCGATACCAAGGACACGTCGGGCAGCGGTATCGGTTATGCTATGCAAATCAATAAAATCGCGTGAACGATGCGAATAGGATTCGTGTGTCTTTGGCAATTGGGCCCCGTTGCATAGCCTAGGCAAAAATCAACGAATACTCTCATTTCGCTAAAAGTCATACCGTATGACAACGTGGCTGGATTTAGAAAGAAACGTCCTAGATTCTACCGATTTCATTTAACGGATTCACTTACGATTAGTAGACATTTTATTCGTCTTTTACTAAACAAGATCGATAAAAGCATGCGCTTTTTTTCTGATAACCCTTAACTTCGAACGAACCACATTTTGCGTTGACCTTCATAACGACCTCACCTCGCTCAAGCATTCAGTGGTCTGACGTTTGCAAAGAGTTAGTAGTAGTAGTAAAGTGCGATTGTATTATTGCTGTTTTGATCTGTTAGTTTAGTCTTCACTTTTATATATAGACCTATTCGGTATAGTATTATATTCACGGTTTATATGTCACCTTTTCGAATGCAATAGATATAATTGCAAATCAGCCAAGTCACGAGAAGTGCCGTTTCGAAGCTCGAACTTCGAGCTTCTTTCCTGCGACTTTAAGGCTGAATGCTACTTGAATTCTTTTATACGCCGACATCCTATTGACTTTCTTTTTCACCCTCGAGAGTCCGCTTTGTTTTTATTTTCGTTTACAATCGCTACTATTACGATCATCATCTACATCCAGTACACGATATCGATCTATAACTCGATAATCCACTTAGGTAAATGTCGGCCTTTTGCACCTGAGATGTCTTTATATTAGTCAAAGTGTAATGCTACACGACGACGAGCCCTGATGGCCTCTAGAATGGTAGAACTGCTGTTACTGCAACATCATTACTCACTTAATCAACGTTCTTCTTTTTATAAGAACCGAACGTTTGTTGTCCTTGTCGTACTGACTAAAGGCGCTCCAATTAATTAGAAATAAATTAAGGCCTATCCTACATAGCTATAGGTATGCTGGGCCAATGGCATTTGGCAGCCATGTACAAACGAATGTTTGTAGATCGTCCGGAGAGAATAGGTTCGGGACAAGTCTATTTGTGTATTGTTACTCCAACCTAGGACAGATGCGGTAATCAAGACAAGAGCCTCAACATCAACGCCCATTTGATCAGTACCCTACAGTTATCGGGATGTAAAGTCGTATTTTCGATGGAGGTGATAGCAACAATGGCTAATCAGCTAAGCTTGCCAGTTGCTTTTTCTCACTTAAATACGTGCGGAACGCTGTGTACTGATGTGTGCGTATGTCAGACAACAGCCACCACTAAAAACCTGAGATCATTTTTGGGTACGTGCACCCCCTTTTGTATCGATCCTAATTTTTCCTATTTTACTTGACTCGGATCGTTAAATACATTTAAAGCTCTTTCAAAAATCACGCAGTGGTCCAGTTGTAACGGCAAATTGTCGAACCAAAATGGTTACAGTCGCTATTCAATCGGAACTTTACCGCTAAAAAATGAGACAGCGATCATATATTTGTATCAAGAACAGACAACCCATTTCTAATATAGTATAGAGAAAGCCAACCAGCATATTATTTAAAATCATTACTTATAGTGAGTAGAGACGTGTGGTTCAGATTTGTTCAAGCTTATTTGTAGAGCAGAATTATATATAATGATATGGACACGTAGAGAGGTCATGGCTAAGTATTCGGTATATTTCACATCCGGTGTTACTTGACCGGGTCTCAACTGGTGGTTGGCCAGTGTCAGCTTTAACCCGTCGTGATGATTCCGTAATTCTTCAGAGTTCATCAATCACTACCATGTAAGGCCTAAGCAGCAAGTCTTCGATCGCTGTGCTGACATCGGCAGTCAGCCAGTCAACCTCGTTTGGGGAAAGCGCATCAAACTCAGCAGCAGCGCCGTATCTGGAATTGGGTCTCCAGAATAGTCAATTCGTCGCTCTCTTTTTGCGTGAATAGTGCGGGGCTCCACCCGCGTCGCTCCATCCCTCATCAATGAAACTCCGGCTGGCAGCCACCAGCAAACGAGATAGCGTACTAGTGCCACCCAAATGCAAAATGATACACCGTTGTCCTCAATTCTGATTTAAACGCTTTCGACGAACGACGAAATCGCTAGGTGGCTCTGACAATCGTTGCAGACCCCACCCAATAATCTTTCATTAATGTGAAACTCGCCCGACTCGTAGCTAACTTCCTGCGGTGTTAAATATTGAGATGTTATAGAGACCAGGTCCTGTATATATGGGATGCTTGTGTTTGGCACTAATTACAGCCGTACGAACTAACTGGCTTATGATAAGTAAACAAACGAGCGGCTTACTATACATCATAGAATAGAATACGTTTATATTTATACTATATCACTGAAATTCAGTGAAAGGATTGAACTATCACTTGTTCCAAATATTATAACCCAATATAGAATAACGTTTTCAGGTTTAAATTTGTCAGTTAAATGTCTCATATGAAACTACAACCTCAGGATTTTAGTGCGAATTGGATACAAGGGGGTTTCCTTCGCTGGGAAGAGTTGTCGAAAAAATATAGAGTATCTAGAAAAGTATACTTGTTTGCTTTTCCTAAAATTCGTAGATAGTTGAACACCAAATAGACGAGTTAACTGAACACTATTTTAGGGCTCTTTCTCGGGTTTTCGTAATGTAAGTAAAAATAGATCGCACTAAGTCGACTGCTTCGGCTGTCGAGACTGAATTATGACGCTATAAGCAGATTGCGACAGAACCTTTACAGGGGAGTATGTAAGTTTGTTAAATGGACCCCAGCAGGGCATACTTATAACTTCCACTTCAGTTGACTATTGAGGCACCGACCTCCAGAAATCAACTATACGCTGAAATCGCGCTAGGCTACACAGTCCATACTAAGTGCTAATGATAGCCGTAATATTAGGAAATACGCTATACTAATGATGCTTAAACAAGTTAAAAGGATGCTGGTAAATGACGGGGTTGTGCGTCCTACACCCTAGAAGCCTTGCTACCATATAAAATGTTCGTTTTCGGTATTCCCGTTAGGTCTAGTTAGTCATCGAAATCTTATATCTATCTATGAAAATATGTGCGGACGTAAAAGTCGGGACAAAAATAGCTCAGAGTTATCGGGTACTGCAATTCAAAACGGTTAGTTGAAGCCTCACAGTATCGTGAAGCACACACATTACGAAAGCCCGGTGCCCGTAGACGTATTATATCGAACTTTAACAATAGCTAATATGATAATTACATGAAATGCTTACATACAAATAAATAACAGTTCTCCAACATATTTAAAAAATGCATTGCAGAGATCACTTCGTTTATGTACGGGCCTGACCTTACTATAAAGTCGTATTCCCCAGGGTGCTGTTAACAAGTCTCCCTAACTTTGCTCTTAGCTGCGCATGTTCGTTTGTGCCTAAAATCATTTAAGTCATATTTTAAAATGTGCGGATAGTTGACGCTTGGCGTAGACACATCGCACGCTTGCTATGGATACACGGGTTCGACAACCTAAAGTCCTGAATGGCTCTGGGATTGCTTTGCTGCAACTGCTGCAAGCAGCAGGTGGCATCCCGGGATGTTATTTCGCATGTCCGACACCATGGGGCTATTTCGGAATATCTAAAGTGTATTCTTGCATCAGTTATCAAAGCGCCCCAGCGGTGAAGATAGGCCAATGCCACCAAAAAACAAGGTCAATTCGTTACCATGAAAGTCCGTGGAGGGCTTTGTTTTATACGCTAGGTTAACATTCTATCAGAGCTCAAATATAGAGCTACTAGCATACGTGCTTGCCAACGATGGCCATCTGATCTGGTCGGACGGCATACGTCTTCGAAGATGTTTACGCCTGTGGCTTCAGTCCGCCATTATATTCATGAACCCTGCAATGCCATACGGTAATGCTGTACCTGTTGATGTTTCGACCATTCTATGAAAAATATACATGAAAGTACAAGAAAGCAGGCACGACACTTGTTCCTATACAGATATTTCGACATATGACACAATCCAATGTCGATATGTCGCTAATATAATGAACAGAAAGTTAAATTTTATTTTCTACAAATTAACATAACTGCTAAACTGTCCAGGGCTATCTAGCAGATCCAAAAACCTAAATAGCTTTAATTTAAACCAAGCAGCATCAGTGGATTGAATTTAGTAAACACTTTCATCGATCCTTGGCTGTATAAATATACATGGCTATAAAATAAAAACAAAAAACTAAATAAATGTTGTCAAAAATTATAGCTTCTGACGTGAAGTTACCGCTTGGACGAGAAAAAGTTTCTCTATCTCGACATGGAAAGCAACACCAATAAATATTGGTATAAATAATAGACAAAGAGGCCTTCAGCGAAAAACCAACTTGTCACTGGTGCAATCAGTCTAACAATGTAAACTTGAAAGCCGAAGATCGGAAACGAGGTAACTACTGCATCTTAGGACTATTTAACACCTCAGATGGAAGAATTATTTGCTCTACTTTTATAGAATGTTAGCTAAAGCAGAGCCTAAACAATACGCTCTTTGATAGTTCGAGACAATGTTCTTCAAAGCAAATGTTGTGACGAAAACAGTGAAGATAAAAAATTATGAGTTTCAGATACCGAGTCCAGGACATATGGAAAGAAGTACTCTAGATACGATTTCGCAACTATCATTAGTAAAAAGTCTGTCTGATCGTCGCCATAAGTAAGACGTTAATCAGTCCGTTATACCCATCCAAAAACGATTATGTCGAACAATGGTGTTGAGCAGAAGAGACCAATTTCTGATTAGATCGTTAGTTTATCGTTATAGATCGCAATAGATATTAGGAAGAAATATTATTACAATTGCGTATTGTTAGGCTCTGCTTTAGCTAACATTCTATATAAGTAGAGCAAATAATTCTTCCATCTGAGGTGTTAAATAGTCCTAAGATGCAGTAGTTACCTCGTTTCCGATCTTCGGCTTTCAAGTTTACATGGTTAGACTGATTGCACCAGTGACAAGTTAGTTTTTCGCTGAAGGCCTCTTTGCCTATTATTTATACCAATATTTATTGGTGCTGCTTTCCATGTCGAGATAGAGAAACTTTTTCTCGTCCAAGCGGTAGCTTCACGTCAGAAGCTATAATTTTTGGCAACATTTATTTAGTTTTTTGTTACAACGTATTGCCTGAAAAGGACATATCAGACGTTTTGAGTTCCTGAGAAGCCTCAGGTATACGTGGCGCAGCAATCGACAGTACACCCAGACCATCGGCAGCAACGTACGATCTTATCGACACGCTCCAATGACGGCCCGGGCCAGGGTGAATAGGAGTGAGTTACGGCTTTAGCACCGTATTCTTTTCATTTAGGATCGTGTAGTTTAGATGGTATCCGTCGATTCTCTCACTGAGGCTATTTATAACGGCATTAGGTATTCGAAATCGTATGACCAATACACAGCTGCTAAGAAACCCTCCGGGCAATAAAAAGAAGCACATCTAACACAAATATAAAATGTTGTTCTTTTACCTTATTTATGGTAACAGTTCAACAGTTTCGGGCAATTAACAATACCACTTATACGACTTCCGTACGAACTTTGTATCCGTAAAACAAACTAGGAGAATGACGAATATCGGTAACTAATCATAAATCTTGTTGAAAAAAACTAAGAATATTTACCGCTGTTAGCGGTCGATCGCAAACTGAGCAGACCTTCAAAGCGCCCTGACCTATTTTCATGTATGCCTTAGGTAGCTCTGTATGATTCTGTTGTTTTAACGATGTTGTTACGTGTTTTACATCCAAGATGAGCGCTGTGAAAACGACAGGTCAAACGACGCATGCCAGCGGGTGACTACTATACGCTGATGTTTTACTATCATTCGACGTTAACGTATGTTGTTCTAGCAACATATTTATAACAAAGGCATATGTTTCCCATTGTAGCACGCCGATTACCGACAAAATATCAATCGCATACGGCGCTTACCAACACCAAATTTACGGCTTGTGTATTTTTACGACTCTCGTAATTATTCGAGCAAACGGCTGAGTCATATCGTGTACTTGTTCACAAAACGAACTCATGGTTTTTGTGCATTATCTAAAAACAAACCCATTTATGATTTGTGTAATGTATTCAATGGTCTCACTTATGCTAAGGAAACTTTTTGCACTGAAGGAAATAATAGCAGTAACGGTAAAAAGCCGTTCTCATGTCCCGCAAGTGCTCAAATCAAATGTTCCTTTAATAATATCAGGTTGGCCGTTAGTTTGGCGGGAATAATTGCAGACACGCTGTACTGCTTGTCTGTGTCAACAAACCCATTTCGTCTGCATGAAGTGGCGCCCTAAAGGCTCGAATGATTTTCCGGCACCGGATCCAAGTAGTCTTTCCAGTTTGATTCCGCAAATTCAAATGGCAACAGTACTACTAGCTAAACAATATCTAGAATAGGGTGTTCTAAATACACACACGCATGGACTTCTGTGTCTCGTTTAGCATACTATGAATGATGCACTGAACGCTGAATATTTCGTGGTATTATCCGAAATATTGTAACAATGTAACGTTGAACCTTTAGATTACTCAGCGAACGTTAGGCATAGTACTTGAGCCTAGTTCAGTGGTAAAATACACAGTTTCCGATATTAAATTTATATGAGACACCTGCAACTACAAAAGCAAAGAAAATCATTCACCCCATTTCATAGTCTATAGGCATTATTATCACTGTCTGATTCATAATTTTTTTTTGTTTTCAGCAACATAGAGCTACAATGTTGTATCAACACAACTGAAAATGCCAATACACCTCCGAGTTCCGTGAACTTAGTTCGGCCATATAAGGCCTTATCTATACCGACGAATGGACGCCAAAACGATATCTCGATGTTAATTTTCCAGCAATGCTAACAAGCATTAACTAAATGAATTTTAGATCACTTGGACTGGGTAGTCTAACATCTAGATAACAAACTTTACGGCCTGGTGGCAAACTATCGAATCTTACTAGTAAGATTAGGTGTTATTTTTTAAACGTGCAACCATGCATATCATGGCTGGGAGGCTGTTTTTAATGACGAAGCCTTTAATAACCGAAAGGTTTAGTGCAGAAGTCTTATATTCGAAATTGACTAGGTAGCAGTAAAGCCTGACAGGTAAATTCAACGAATATCGCATAGCGGTACACGAAATATTAAATAAATGTGATAAACCGATATGTACAAACAAATCGACCGTTGGTTGACGTTCCACTAGCGATAACATCGCATTTCACTCGCTCATTGTGGAAGCTCGTGACAAATGAAATTTATTTGAAGTTTATTAGAAACATTTATTTGAATCCAATGGCTAAGAGCTTTCGATTTCCCTTTAGTGATATGTAATTCATCGTTTTGTGTATTATGGTGTCTTTGACTACAATGATGTCTATGTACGTAGGTCATGGATAAAATTTAATCATCTCAAAAAATCCTACAATTTGCTCCACGAACTTCCATGTATGACAGCCTGCCCTCTGTGCTCAGGATACTCCCTTTAATAGAACATTTTAAGCCTCTCAAAGCTCCACCCACCATCCGGCTAAAACAGCCGTAAATCCACGATAGAAGCTCAGATGATGCTTTGATTTGACTTACAATACAGTTTTAGACCGATATGCCTACCTGAATCTAAGCCTGTCACTCCGCGTGCCAGCTTCACTGATATAAGCGATCCTGGATTGCTTTCATAGAAGAGTCATGCATGCCGGTTCTAAAAATATCAAAGCTACAACTTTTGACAGTTGAACTAGCATGATCAGTAAATCTGGAAATAACAATTTGACCGAATTAGATAACATGATGAACGTATAGCAAAGGACATAAAAAATTGCTGTGTGTAACATCATCTATATTAACAGAAAAATGAAGTTTGGTGCGTTACGGATAGATTGATGGAATTATGACAGACTCTTTTGTAAGGGTTGGGTGTAGTAGACAAAAGGTATATTTCATTTAAGAACTGTAGTGTGTAGGTGATACTTTTACGAGCGTTGCTGATTCACCTTTAGGTTGTTCTAGAAACTTTCTGGCTCAAGAGTATATGAAAGCTTTCAGGAATTCTTTGCGAATTTACTGATACCTGTGGAAGCAGGTTATTGCATTATATTACTCAATGATAATCAGTAAATAAAAAAGAAAAAAAAAGAAAAACAGGAAAGAACAGCAATTCATGTTTCCCTCCAAAATATAGAACTATAACATTCCTTTGGATTCAATAGCAGTCGCTTTCTATTTCTGCGGCAATAGTTCGATCTAGTATATTTGATTTATCGCCGTTTATTACTTTCTGATGATCCCAATACATAGAGCAATTCAAAGGAAATGCTTTACGTTATCTCCTTATGACTCTGAATGACGAACGCTCACACGCGCAAAAAACATTGCCTTAATATACCGAGCCCGTTGCTAATAAGCTTTTACGTTTTTCAACAAGAGTACAGTAAGTCGAAGTAGTGTTCGTAATATACCACCGGTCGAAAGCGTTTGCATTTATTCAAGGGGTCAACGTGATTTTCCCGCATGCACACATATTCACCTACTACTCACAAAGATCTTCGCTGAACTAGCTGTCCAAGAAAGCATGGACCAATCTTTGCTCAGTGAACACTGCTTTAACTACGCGCTGACAATAGCGTAATCTGAACAGGCAAGGGAGGATCAGACAGAGAGAAGTTCAGGCCCACAGCAACCGAGACTAGACTAGGCCAGAATTCAAAATATGTAAGACAAAAACTTTCGGAGCGGGCAGATTTGAAAATAAAGATCAGTTAAGACGGTAATAGTGATAGACAGTACAGCGCAGAGAAATTTACCTCGCCGGAAATTAGGGTATTGTCCTAATAAAAGTCGTCAAACCTTTTTAAAGGGTACACTTCGGCTTCGTAAGTTTTTTCTTATTGTGCCAGTCTTTTTTTCTGCTTCCCTTCGCGCTCCTTTAAAAATTCAGACGACTTTTATCTTTATTAGTATTTGGGTCCATTCCCTACAAAAAATGCCCTCGTTTCAGCTAAGCCTTTAACTGAGAATTACACTGCTCGTCTTGACAAATCATTTTACGGATAGTCCACGCACACTTGATCCACACTCTTTCACAGAAGCGAATACCCAACTAGCGTGCTCTGTATGGCGTAGTTCCTTTGCTAGCTGCTCAGGACTGTAGCTAGTCGACGTCCTCGTAGGCTGTCTCCTGGGAAAGACTAACACGTCCAAACGATGTAAACACACAGTGGCTGAGCCGTGGTGCATTCATGCATCAGGTCTAAAACCTGGGCTGTCGGACGTGAAAATAGCGAGCGCTCCGCCCAATAGAAGGCGTGCAAGCATATGCAGGGTACGTCACTGAAACGTGTCCCATTAAGCTCAGAGGTGGAATAGGAGGGAGTAGAGAGCGATCCGATATGACCAGTCATAGGTTCTATGTCATGATTTACACTTGAGAACTACAGAGTTTGCTCTACCTTATCGGATGTGCTACTGTTTGGGCTCGACTTCTATTGGTTTCCTATGTACCATGAATAAGAAGGAACGAAGGGTTTTTTTTTGTTCTTTTTAGCTTCACGGAGTCGTCGAAGACTCTCTATAGAGAAGGGGTAACTCAGCTTTAAAGGACCTGTCCACTCCATATTTCATAAGAAATCCCAGTATTTTAGGTGTCTTCGGTTAAGTCAAACGGAAGATCTAAATGTGCACCTTTGTAACCCTGTTGAGAAATTAATGTGTAGTGTAAACATAATATTTTAGGGCTGTAACTTCTGATGTTATTTGTAATCAAGTGCAAATAATTTTGTTTCCCGCAGTAATAAACTGGGTTCGGATGCCATTCTTGTACCTTTTTCGACCACTGCGTGTTGAAACGTTTCTGGATTTTTGCAGGGAAATTGTTTTGTTAGTTGATCTCGAGTCAGTCAAATACGATTATATGAGCTCTCTGTAGAACTGTACAGTATCACTATGTGTTTAGCATTTCAAACGCTACAGGTGTTTGGACACACTTGCCGTGATAGCTTAGTGGGTAACGTATGTGCAGGCTAATCTTCAGGTCTCGTCATGACCTAGGTTCGAATCCGAGCATAGATACGCGTTGTTGCGCGCTAGGAGCACGTCGTCTGATGGGATGCCTAGCGGTGACGCCGAGCTCGAGATAGGGAAGTATTTGGATATACATGTTTGAGCTCCTCCCCAATGTTTTAGACGCGCAGAGGGCGGCCATTTGGCTACCGCTACAAGGCTGTGATGGACTATATAAGTTTTTGATGCTATACGAGTGTGAGTACTTTTGTATTTTAACGGAGCAGCGTTCGATAAGTTTATGCGACTCTTTGTGTTACAGGCTCAAAATTCAATTGCGATTCCTACGCATGGAGGAGGTTTCTGGGCGGTTGCTGATCTCTTCAAAGTCTAATTTAGACCTTTTCGCCATTGCAATCGTCATGTGGATCGGTAGAATTTTTATTTGTGGCATCTAAATTGAATCAGAAATGAACAGATCGAACGAATCGTGTTCAACGTGCATATGTATTGATTCAAATTAAATTGTCTAGATTTGTTGGTGGCCGAGGCAAAGGATTTCACAACAAATAAAAATATAATATGTTGCAGTTGGTTGCGTTAGATAAATAAACAAATTACTAAAAACAATTTGAAAGCTGTTTTCTTTCTAACGAAGCTTATGAAAAATAGTACACGTGGCTGCTTCTTAAATGTTTTTTTGAACGTTCGGAAATTATTACTTACCTTATGTGCCTGTTCTGTGCATTCAGATTATTCGTAAGAGATGTGAATTAAACAATTTTTGTTTTACTTAAAACGAGCCTCTGCAATTTTAACCTTTCTCCTGACTTTTATCCTTGTAAAATTTATAATACCATATAAAAGTTGACAACGAATTTTAGGTCTTGTTTACAAGACACGTAGGGCATCATGCAAATAACGGAGTTCGTGAGGAGTGTATAGGATATAAAAACAAGTCGTTGTTCAACGCTTCATTCAACGTTCAACGGTGTGCTGACATGAAAATCGTGGTCTTCACAATGGTTTCATCGGTTTTTCAGAATGATTTAGGTTACGTTCTACTTCCGCTAGCAGGAAGTACTTACTTCTCACCGTAATAAGTATAATAGATATTATTTATATGTGTTTGAAAGACTTTTGACATGAATTGCAGAGCATTGTTGTCCTCAGTCCCTCTGCGCAGGACATGGTATATCTCAAAATGTGGCCTTGGCATAAGTTAGTTAAGGACAAATCGTGTGTTCTACATACGATAGCATCTAACATCCTGTAAGTGATAGCTCTATATAATGTCAATTAGTCGAAAGGTCGGCGCTTCACTTTATAAAAGTATATTGCACAAGTATGGTACGACAACGAGGTGAAAAAAGCTAATGCAGGAATTGAAGGACAAACTCGCAAAGAAAAAGCCCGCCTCACCAAGGAAGAACTTAGGCCACCTGAGGAGTTCTTCAACTTCTGAACAACATGGAAATTTCGTGTAAAGTAAGCGAGCGGTCCTTGATAGCAGGGGTCTGAGTTTCAAATGGAAACTATCTTCAAGGAGCAAGACGGCGAAGTATGTCCTTCTTACTAACGCTTCGCAGCAGGATAGTTTCCTTCGTATGAGAAACTGATCTGCCTAGTCTGAAATGACTTGGAGAAAAGGCCTGACTCGTTAGAAAGGTTTCACGTTTTGAGAATTTCTAATTCTCAAAACGTGAAACCTTTCTAAGATAAGTTACCGTTAGATTTGATTATAATGTGCTAAAAAAAAGCACACACAAAGGCCGCGTACAGTTAAGTAGAATTCAAACCTTTTCTTATGTTTCCACGGTCCGATTGCAGATTGAGTAAACTAGTAACATTCTGTCCTAGTCACTCCCGCTTCTATGATAAGAGCATATCAGATGGCTAGATTTCGCTGGTCGCCGTTAATAAGCGCACCCACAGCAGGATTGATTTAGATGTTTAATATAAAAATATATTATTTTATAAATAGCTTAACCACAAACATATAAACTCATAGTGAATGGCGGTGCTCCTTTTTTTTGCCGGCCAACGTTGCCAAAGCCTGCGTTGGAATGCCAACGGACAGACCTCTTGGATAACTGAAAGAAGCCGCCGAGGAGGTGGCCTGAAAAATTTGAGCGCCCAGATGAGGATAGCAAATGGACGGCAAACCAGATGATACTAAGAGCACAACGATAGTTGGCAGGAAGGTTTCAAGTGACATTCGACTCGTTTGCAGGGCTACAAAGAGGAAATATACGACTGTCTAGGTTATCCTTTTGCCCCCATATTAGGAATGAAAACACGTTCTAGCGGTTTGTGCGCGCTAAACCAGTACTGCTCAAATAAAGAGACGCCAAGCTCACCTATCAGTACTTCTTCATTGTGTTTCTAAGAAAAAAAGGCCTGAAAAACCTCAGAATGGACTACCCTTAGGAACTTCATCACAGTGGCTAAAGTTAATTCCTAGGCCGAGTTAATTCGAACTTGTATTTAGGAGAAGCCTGACACCTGCTTTTGTGAGAGCATTGAGTAAAGAAAGACACCATTGTTTACCGTCGTTTTTAAAGAGGGCATATTAACGGGTAGGGCTTCCGGGTAGGAGTTGACAAGCCAGAATGGAAAGCCTCATCTGGGCCCGAAGTGTATACTGCGGGCCCTTCATAACGCCACTAAAAATATCGCTCTCGGTGTGTCGATCACGAGGAATGAACTAGCGGCGGACACACAAGCGTTGCTGGGTGCATATCAATAAGTTCATTTTCAACAAAGGTACACTATATCAAACCAGTATGAAGCGATGACGACCGGTTCCGCTAAAATCAGTCGAAGCTTTAGCATTTCCAGTCTGTCATCGGGACTATCCGAACATTAACAAAACTGTACTTCGGCTGATAATGTGTTATTTTCCGGACAGAAGCGTTGGGCCAGAGCACGTGAACCCATGTGGGGCCGCGATGTGTGCTGGCTTGGAGGAGAGATCCACCAACGTTAAGAAAAGTCAGTATTATTGGACAAGGTAGGCAGTCGCTACTACTTCGGGACAGGGTGTATTTCAGACC
Source organism: Varroa jacobsoni (assembly GCF_002532875.2). Classification (NCBI taxonomy): domain Eukaryota; kingdom Metazoa; phylum Arthropoda; class Arachnida; order Mesostigmata; family Varroidae; genus Varroa; species Varroa jacobsoni. The sequence goes on along the minus strand of NW_019213180.1, from coordinate 66,454 downwards.
ATCGGGAGGCTTCTCGTAGTATTATAACCGCAAAGTCGTGCAAAGTATTCCCTATCAGTCGGAGATCGGTGGTTGTGCTATTTGTTAGTCGGCCTGAAAGCGTAAGGCCGGACAAGCGCACGAAGAGATCACCGAGCTAAAGTTACTGAACACTAGAGAATATTGGCTGCGGGATATCACGCCGAGCAAACGTTCCGGAGTCAATACCCGTTGCGGTTTTATAGGAGCAGAGAGAACTGCTACGCAATACCCGTTCTGCTATCTAACAAAGTCAGACCACTTCAATATTTGTGTGTATGCCAATAAATGGGTTGTTAGGGGCACACGCAAATCAAAATGATAACCCATCACGTGCCAGTACGTATGTATATATGCATCTTCAATATTATTGTTAGGTAATGCATGATTTTATAAGTTTATTATTGCCCTTCCTACCAATATTTATTAGTGGGTCGCGTTTAAAAGGATACCATCTAAATAATCAGTCACCGCCTGCGCAAGAAAGGACGGGGGGAATATCTCCAAAATCGTATTGCCTCCCCTTACCTTCAGCTGTGCTCGAACGATACGCGCAAAATGGTACCATAACGAGTGTAACGTCATAATAAAGTATTGATGCTACGTTTGTTATTTGTGTTTACGCCTAATGGCCTGGTATAATTTCTTAATGTTTTCATGCTCTAATCTTGATATATTTACTTTAGTTTCTCAGTTTGCTGCGATGCTGCTGGCGTGAGGTACATATAAGTATTTTTGTAGATATATGGCCAGATACAGTCGTATGTACCTTGGTATTGGATGTGCGTTCGGTGCCGGCTAAATCAACCATGAACATCTTTCCAAAACAGTTAGTTCCACCGCTCGGCTGTTGCTTGATCGTCACCTTTAAAAGAGCATGAGATCGACTACTTGTTTCATTGGCTGCCGTTGCTTCTACAGTTCGTCGTTTGTTTCCTCGTTGCAGAAGACGTAAAACCTGTTATAAAACATGGTATGATTAAACACTTAACTCCCTGACATCTACCGAGCTCGTTTAAGTTACTGTATTTAATTATTTAGTTATGAGGGTTATGTTTATAAGCCAAGCCTAGAGAAACTTCTGCTGCCCTGTCAACCTGGTGAGCGCACCTTAGAGTATCTGCCCTGGCAGAATAAAATACATCTAAATTTTAAATTGTAGAATTGAATATGAATCATTTTGTGCGCCGTGGCAATTTTAAGGTCAGTCTTTATAATCTGGGTCTCATTAAGCCCTAGCGGTCGTTGTTGCTACTGAGACTGGATGAAGTGGTCTGTTTTTGGTCTACTAAGGTCAATCATAATCAATGCTTGTTTTAAATGGTCTTACTTCTTTCGAACTCATGCATTGCACCTCAGATAAACCGACAGCGTAATAGCCGTCGTTAGGATCTTCACGTAGCTCAAGGCTGTCGTTCAAGTTGCTAAGAAGATCCCGAATATTCTCGTTGTAAATCTGAAACAAGCGATTATACTTCATAACGGTTTTGTTCACGCAAACGAATTATTAATACTTAGAAGATAAGTTATTAGCTTACTTTCTCTTTGTTTGTTGCATTTTGCTAGAATAGCTTAGCGTGTACTATCCTGTTATTGTTCTTGTGACGTAACAGTAAAAACGTGCTTTGCTATTGTTGCATTTATGGCGCACAACATTATTCCAGTAATTAATAGCTGCAGTTAAATCTTCCATTAGAGTTGAAGACACAGTAGATGATCAACTAGTTGCATCATCACCTATTCAGTCTAATGGGAATGCACGAACATTGTTATACTGATTCTTCCTCTTACGTACCTCCAGATAGGATAAGTAGACACTAGTGTCTTGAGTCTGCTTTTCTTGGCTGTCAAAGAGATCATCAAAAGCGCGAACCATGATACCCGGATTTTTTTCATTACCCACCATTGTATAGGTCTTTCCAGTTCCAGTCGCTCCGTAAGCGAATACGCAACTGTTATACCCTTGCAGGACATTTTCGACGAGTGGTTTCACAGCTTTACTATACACCTGTTAATTGATGCACGTTAGAATATGGTGCGTGTCAGAAATGGATTGAAATTAAATGAAATGTATAAGCAGCATACCTCAAAGCTCATCAGATGTAACAACAATAGACTAATATGTCGTGAAGTAACAGTAAGCTTTAATCGCTGAGTTAGGTAATAATGTTATTCCTGCATTTTGTATAAATATTTATTACCTAAATATATACAGCTTTTAAATAGCAGTTCCATAAAGGAAAAATGATAATTTTTCTAAAGCATTAAGAGCATTGTTTTTTCTTCTGTCTTTTTAGCGTGGAAAGCAGGTCTAATGAAAATTTGTTTTTGATCAGACTACAATTAAGTTAAAGACTTCGATTTTTACTAAAACGTAAGGATTTAACTCATAGTAAAAATGAGAAATATCAGACTTGCTTCCACGGCTAACTACGTTAAATATTATGGTAAGTCTTTTTTAAGGTGTATTTTCTATCCATACTCTATATACCTAGCGCGCTATCAGTAGTAGGCCACTATCGGTGTTGTCTGAGTCAAAAAAAAATTTCGAACAAGGCTCAATCGATAGCTAATACGTTTATGTTACGCGCGTATGTATAACAGCTAAACGTCACTAACGATTTATAAAAAATTAAAACGAAAAAAAAAAACATAAATCAAACAGTGAGATATCGAAAGAACAACGTTACGTTTTTCTAAAATGTACTACGCCAACCCAGCCTTGAGAATGCCGTAAACATCTAAAGCATACTCGAGATAAACATGGGCTTAGTTAGCGGCAGTTTTGCACAATCGGTCAACGTTTTTCATTGTGTCTTCAAAAACCTGACACTGAGACTGTAGTGGTAGATCAGCAGCAGATATGTATAAACGTAGTTCAGAAAAAAATAAAAAAAGTAGCTATTTTAGGATGGATATAGACTATGTCATACCTTCTACTAGCGTCCGAATATTTACGCTTTAACACAGCTGAGATGTCTTACTTTTCCCCGTTCCGAAAATAAAATTGGTTCATTATAATACCGGCAGTAATCAGTTGGTGTTGCGATCGGCATTGGTCGATGACCCAAGTTTCTTGACTAAAGGCTCGTCCATAACGGTTTGAATACTATTAAGTTTAAACGCATATACCATTACCAATAGATACACATACGTCCATTGTCAGGGTTTCGCAATTAAATTTTGAAGGTCCCGTAAATAGTTATGGAACTCTAACGTGTGTAATGTTCATAGCTTCTATGAATAGTTACGTTATCCCCTACGTTTAGATGGTCGCCCGACCACATCGTCGAAGTAGAAATTTATTTTTAATCAAATTCAAATTCCTCAATTAGCGTAAATTGCATCCAGCAGCTCAAGTTAGAATATACCAGTAATGGTACAAGAAACGTAATTAACTTCCGTCAATTAGTGAACTAGTAGAAGTCAACAAAGTAATAATTACCGAATGTATATTCTGATGTTCGACTAAATGTTTAGCCAAGTTATACGTGGAACGTTTATCAAAAATGCAAAATCTGCGACCCATCTAATAATTGCGTAAAAAAAAAGGCATCTCTCTTCCGAGCCTGATACGAAGCTCAATATGAACCGTGATTTTCCTAAGGGCATACCTCATCTTGGGGGCTCCGCTCATCGAACGCCCAGTCGAACGTATACTTGTGGGTCTGCACACGTTGGCGTATAGTTCCCTTTTTTGACGAGCTGACAGATGAAACACCATCGCGGCTCGTTGGCTCAGCAAGAAGCACTGTCTGTTGCCCATGAGGAATAGATATAATAATGTTAGGACAGCATGATCTGACAGCTAAAGCAATTTGAACATGTTTAGCTCGCTTTTATATCAGCTGATTGGCTAAGACGACATTTATAACAGGTGATTTATTCAGCATTAATCGTTCGCTGGCCGTGTATGTCTTTTGGATAGTTCAAAAGACTACAAAGACTCTATGGGAGAACGGAACCCAGTTGCATTGCAGTTACGTGTATTAGAAAACTATTGTACACGTTTTATACGACCTAAATGTTCGGTTTGTAAACCTAAGCAGCTTTTCAGATAAGAAAAAAAGCCGCGACAAAAATGTCATCAATTAAACGAGCTACATTTAAGAAGTGATAAATAGCTTGTTCCTTACTTCACGAGGTGTACTTTTCAAATGATCGGCAAAAAATATCTTGATAGGTAATTTTTCCTGAAAATAATGTCGCCATGCCTAATCGCTTTATTGTTTATTTATTGCCCATGGGTAGGTGTCCGCGGACGTCCACCATTCATCCTAGATAACAGGACAGACTATCTTTGCTGGCATGCAGTTGGTGATGCATGTAGGTATAAGTGGATTTCACGTCCTGTTTATAATTCTGATTCGCTAGGTGCTTACCTCTAAGCATGCATTGGATACGATATATCTATAGCATTAGCTCTATAGCAGCACACTAAAAAATGTATGTAGCTGGTTTGTGGCGTATAGTTAATTCCCTTGTTACACCTATATTGTTGTTGCAAGTCTATTTAGCGTCCATAGCCAGATTACCACGTATCGAATAAAATTCCCTGGTGGCAATAGAGCCCCTACTCTGGCGTATCCTTTCATTAAGTTAAAATCCAACTCGGGCTACGATACACATACTAAAGGCGGCCTGGCTATAGAATATTTCTTGCTTAAATTAAGCTGTCTGTTGACACCATATGGAGAACTATAGGCTCCTGTTGTTCACAAATTTTGCTCTTAGGGGCATTACGATGTCACGATCCAAATGGCAGACTCTAGCGATTCCACTTGCTGGCATAATGCTATGCACACATGTTTTCAGTTCCATCCAGGTAATGCATTGTTTGGTATCACATCAGAGAATGGCTAAAGCACTTCGTGGGCAATGCTGGCGTTTATTTAAAATATCTCAGCCACTTATAAACACGTACTGATCAAATTTGAATACAACAAACAGCCAATCCATTCAACTAAGTACACCGATGATTTGTATCGTTAATATAAGTGTCTTCTTTGATCAACTTGACTTGTTGATTTTTTTGAGAAGTTTAAGTTGAAAGCTTCAAGTAAAGGATAGTTCGTGGTCAGATTTAGCCTAGAATTTGGGACTGCCAACATTCTGTTTATTCTAAGCTTTACATATTTTAAGCAATTTAAAGGATGAGTGATTGTTTTTTTGTTGCTCAAAGCATTATAAGGCTGACTTTAAGTTTATAGATTTGCGGAAGAGATGCCAGGAGACTAGCGATGACACCAAATTGCCTGACCAAGGTCAATCTAGGATAGCAGATGTTGTACGAAGATCTTTATTTTGCAGAACCTGTAGTCGTCTTGTGGAGGGATGTATCACAAACCGCAGTCAAGTGGCATATGATTGAAAAAAGTGGCAGAAAAATAGGTTCTTAATATAGGATCGGTATATTTTATCCTAGGTATTGAAGTGCTACCTGCTAGACCCTGAATAACAGCCTTTTACCAAAATAGTTTACCTTTGCTCCCAAAGTAATTCGGACTGGTGCTCGAGAGCGTGAATAACTGCCGTGTCAGTGTACTCCAGAAATTGATCCGAGATTGATAATGATTTATAGATCTGGACTTAATATTGATGCCCCTTCAAGCATGCTTTTATTAGGGTGCGTCTGTATGTATACGAGAATTGGGGCGACGGAGCATTTAACTGTATAGAGTCGTATCGTCCGCAAACTTTCGGGAAGTAATAGCGGGAGTCTGGTTTTTAAGAAAATTAACATAAAATACAAATGGAACTTCGTTCAAAAACAACTTTCTTCCGAGTGCATTTAAGAGTTGCGGTACCTGTGCAAAGTTAACTCGAAAACATTAATCCGATCAATAGCTATTGAACCGTTGACGACATGTCTCAGTAGCCTTAACGTGACAGGTATACTGATATGTCTTTCACGGCTATAGAAGTCTATCTACTGCTAAATTATGACCAACCCTGAAAATTCTCGTATCTTCAACACGAACCACAAATTCTTGACCGAAGGCATTTTAATGGGAAGGGATGAGTCAAAATGTAGCGCAATGAATAGCAGCAGCTGCAAAAGAAAGCATCTATCAGAAAGGCCGGAAAGGGTGCACTTTAATACAACCGAATTGTATGAATCTGAGCCACTCTTAAGCCTTCTACCTTTGAAAATAGAAGCTACCAGAGTTGATTTAGATTAGGAAGGTGAAGTGAATTTGGGAATCAATAAGTTGAAAAAAATACATTCGGTACGGCAAAATAGAAAACGCTAAATATCATCGCCTTATATGGATCAGTTAGAGTTGAATACTGAAATTCATCTTTAGGAGTTCGACACGTCTGGGCTGCCTGAGCGACACCGATACTGGAAAAACGAGGGCGGTGGCAAGCTGATGGAAATTCGGAGAGGTACAGCTAGATGAGAAATGATGAAGTCGGGTTTTGGGGGACCAGGTTGTAAAAAAAGGAACTACCACCAGCGTTTTCGGTTGTAGAAATTTTGTTGGAGAAATACGAAAAGCAAGATCAAGATCTGTCTGACTTCTGTCAAAGTCAGAGGTTTGAACACGTCTGTACACCTACCGCGACGCATATCTAAAAAGCATCAAAAAGAATAAGTAAATGTAATGACAATAAGTGCTTGGTCGGGTCTAGCGTTATCGAAGTATAAAGTTCTGCAAGAGGTTACCTAGCAGAGCATCACAGAATGTAGCAGAGCTTCAATAGACGACGTAATCTGTGTTGTATGGGAGATTTGAAGAGACTTATATCTCAAATTCCATATTAGACAATGTACCTACTGCTATCATTTATTTACCCTTTTCGTTATCTGCTAAGCTAGATGAAAGGTATTGTTTACGATAGAATCTGCTTTGATATGTAATTGGTCAGTAGGTACTTAGGCACGACGGACCGAGGCGCATATGTTTCGTGATCTGCTAACGAGTTCATTTTGCACATGAGCGTGTATGTTAACGCGCTGTTTAAGACGCTTGCAGTACGTACTGCACAGCAGTATAAAGTACGTTGAAATTATGCGCTTTCTAATATTCGATCATTTCATATACGCAGTCATTTTGAACGGACAATGCACAGGAATTCGTTAAAAATAACAACGATAAATATAGCTCCACGAACCAGAGCAGTTGGTTGGTTGATGGACCAGCGAACCGTGGAGGCCACAATTAAAATAACTCATAAGTCCTGAGTGGAGTTTTTTTTTTTGTTGAGATGAGAACATTATATAAACGGCAGTCAAATTAGCGTCGACTAGGACATACCGCACAATTGGCGCAGTAGTAATGTGCTGCGTATTTAAGGACCGTATCACTCTCGGAACGTCACCAGGCTACAGTATCAACATCTTAAATAGCTTTGAATGCCTTAGAGACCCGTCTAGCGACAAGGACGAAGGATAAAGAATCAGAACAGGGAAAAGCCTATTCTGATTCCAGACGGACGAGGAAAAAGCTTATTCATGGAAATCCATTAAAGGAGGCTGCCCCACTAAGAATATTAAACTTATTTCAGAATAGACGTAATCGAGGCTTTCTTTTTGTTTACGAACTCGATCACACTCTGAGACTCAATACACTGCTTACATTAGCCATTTTATTACTTTATTGAATTTCTGCCCACTTAAAATCCTTACAAGAATATTAGTCGTTATAGCTTGATAATTCGGTTGTGCTTTGCTCAGAGCCTTATATGTTCACTGACTGTAATTCAGATCGTGCAGACTCTTCTAAAAAAAGTTAGCTTTAAGCCTAAATTTTTAGGCTTGTTGTCTACGTCCAGTATATTACACACGAATATTTTTAGGTTTATTGTGGTCCTTGTTCTGGATACGTTTTTAACTATGAAGCTATAAAAAGTGGTTGTGGCTAATAAAAATAGTGCAGACTTGTTAAGCTCGATGGAGTGCTGGATCGGAACAATTTGAACAGTTAATAGCCCCGTTAATTATCCTATTATAGAGAAAGCAACTGGACTATGTTTAGCGTTATAGTTCACCCTGTCATCTGTTTTGTTGGCAATAACAGCAGCTCCTTTGGCAGTCTCCTCGTTGAGAACAGGCCGAATACGAAGCGCTACCTGTAACAGCACAAAAATATATAGGTAATATACTACCGTGCTATTGGTACGGTCTGCAAAGGCAAAAATGCTATAATAACCTCAGTTATTGGAAACCACTGCTGCCGATAGGATCCCATCGATATAATTTTTCTACGGTTTGTTCTTGATACCTTACACGATGATAGTTTAAACGTAGTCAACAATATTCTGTATACACGGTAAATCGATTATAACAATAATCCGACTGAGTTGATCTGATCTGATGGATCAGGAGTACCAAAGGCACCATGATTAGCATAAGCTGACAAAATTGCTTACTCGAGTTGATATATTGATAAATCTGTATAGTACCCGAAAGTTTCTCCTTTACATATACATCATTCAACTGATTGTCTTTGCAGTATACGCAAACATTTCTATAACAGATAACAAGATTACCATATGCCTCGTAAAGTGCCCTATAATTGCCCCATTTGGGAGCAATGTCACAGTTTATCAGCCGTTCAGTAGGCAAGCCTGCACTAAATATCAGTTTAATAAAAAAAAAAAAAAGGTTGAGGTTTTCTGTATACCCTGAGATTTTTTGCGATCTATCGAATTTTAGTGGGCAGGGTTTATGGATGTGATCAGTTCGTGATATGTTCCGAACCAACGGTACGATAGGTACTATAGGTCCTACTACGATTCATCTGTGAACTTTGACCGATCATCAAAAATGTGCTGCTGTGTGATGCAGCACATATCATCAAATGATATGTGCTGCATCACACTATAATCAATCGAGTTTTTCAAATATGGTAAACAATTAGGGATACATGACCGATGGGTTAGGAAGACGAGCGTAACTATAACCTAGTGACACAAATTATGTGTACAAGTAGTCGTTTTTAAAGCCCTATGAAACAATTTTATACGATCCCATGCGTCGTGGAATTGGCTTTCTGAAATAAAGTAGCGATTCATAAAACGCACTGACCTGCCTCTGGCCTAAAGCCTGTCGCATTAACAAATAACATTTTGGGGAAAAAAAATCGTAATTTGTAATAAAAGCATCGATGCTGAACTATGCAACTTTGTCTTTCGTCTAGTGCAAAATTTTAATAGCGTAAACAGGAGCTGGCGATTGATAATACGCATGGCCATGAATGGATACAGGCAAAGGTGACGAAATATGAATGCTTCATTGTCTTCTAGTAGCCTCACTCAGTTATCCGTCTTCGATGACGAATGGTCCCACACTGAGGATAGGCTTCCAAATGGCTTCCGGATTATATTGGCCTTCCGTGCATACACGGCTACGATACAATGTTTCTGTTAACATTTAAAAACGCTCTATGTTATCATGCATCGGTAGAGATTTAACAGCGCCAAAAGCACGAGACGACGTCTTACGCTACACTGTCTGCTGCGCTATAACCTAAAACGTTGAAACTCCAGAAACATTTGGACAATACACATAATCATTCATCCGGGTCTTTGCGCTAACGATGTCGATTTTTTAGATGCCGTCCTTAGAAACCTGACTATCCTTTTGTTCGATAATTTTTGGTTTGTTTAAACGAGTTTCTTCAAACACTTATAGATTAGCCATAGTGAAAGAATATGGGAACGCCTACGACTATGGGTTCAAATGTACGGCATGAGCTGAAAAATCCATTGATAATAGAAAGCTATTATACGAATCACAGCACTTTGGAAATCACTCTAATGACCTATATTGGATCCCTACGAGCCAAAAACTGTAAATGTCGTTATAACGATAAAAAAATCGTCGTTACTTTATCGTTACAACCTTAACCATACTTTTTTTTTTATCAGATAAACGTATCATAACAAGTGACTAGCCGAATTTTCGCCAGAAAATTGATAATATCGCATAGCTGCATGATAACGCATATATCTCTAATAGATTCAAAGATCATCCTTTTATCAGCGTAAGTTCATGATTTAAGTAATGTTCAAGAGAGGCAAACAGAGCTTAGTTTTATCTTTGAGAATAAGCTCTCCCTTTTTTGAGATTCCAAAAGAAGTTAGCATTCTTGCTTGAAGTGCCAGTGGACTACGTTGCACTTTATAGTCACAGCTGAATCGATGCACCTGTGAAACATGAGGTGATAGCCCAATGCAGTATTATAACTTCGACTTCTATTTTTATGAAACAATTGATATCCTGGTTAGAAATTTAACCCTATTTTTAATTTTAAGTACAGATACTGCGTCTATTTCAATTTTGCTTGGACACCCATTGCTGGGGCACGCATTTCAGGGAAGCGAATGAACCATATTAAATACACGTCAGAACTACCTATGTTTCAAGTTTACCTTTATAAATTACTAATTTTTAAAGCAAGCGATATTATAGGTTGTAGAAGTTAACTGATAGTTGTACGTCATCGAGCGTTACCGTATCCTATAGAGTTACTGAAGAATACGTGACACTTTCTTTAGACCTTCGCATAGGCAAAATTTCTCTCTTCACAGTATGTAAACACGAAAAGCATGAGAAAGAGTTGTTTCTGATTTCTCTTCGAAGCATATGGGGGTTTGCCGAGGATGTTCTAGGTCCCGATTGGCAACAAGTAAACATTGTTGCAGTTAATGGCGCATGCTTCGACTTTACTTGCACTAGACCTGGGCTGAAGTAGTCAATAGCTTGTGGGTCCTCTACAATAATAATAATAACAGTGTATTATTATTATTAAAGGGCGAAATGCCGTGCCTCCTCAGGTTCAGACGCATCAGGTATTTTGTGGATGTCTTCTGGCTCCAGCTGAAGACATACGAAAGAATGTAAACGACGTAACAAAACCATCCGCATATGACGATGATCACTGTCATGAAAACACCTGTTCAATTTTACACTCTGAGGTATTGCGGAACTCTTATTTGCTAATTTCACTTGCAAAAAAATATATATTAAGGTGACCGCGGCTTCTTCAAGCAAAACACAACATCCCAGTAATGGAAGCTAGTAGCGCTAGGGGCTTCGACGGTCGGCCAGTTAGGTATAAACGTATCATTCGGCGGCCCGTGATTCGGCAAAATACGTTTTTCATCGAATTAGAGCAAGGTAGTAAAGTGAGCCGCAACCACAGCATCTGATCTAAAAAATCTGCCAAAGGGGCTACTCCACTAGACTGGCATATTCAACGACGGGAGACTTGTTTCGAAATTTCCAAAAAAATCCCGATCAATTTAAACACAATGATCAGTTAGCCTATTTGTTGCTATAGTGGAAAGTTGTTTTCCAATTCATCTTCTGCAATTAAATTTAGTAGAACATATCGTACTGGTCTCCCGTCATGTTCAGGCACTTAACGACGGAGAAACTCTGGTGCAATGTTAGTCACGTTTCAGTTTCCAGTCTTACTATAGATTTAACCTATCACGGTGAATACGTACTTGAACCACAGCGTTTCAGGGCTTGAAGGAGTAGTTGGCCTGAACGGCCGACAGTTACTTCTATGTGCATCCCAGTGGAGTTTGGTGTCAATCTAATTAATTATGGCCTAAACCATATACAGTAAATATTTATACAAAAGGGGAGCGCTTTATCAACCTATTCGTACGCAAAACTCTTTTAAGCAACAGTAAGATACTGCATGCACACCTTTAACTCCGTGTCAAAAGGCGCAACGAGTCACTTGGCCATGTTAAAAAAAAAATGTCATTCTAGCTTTCAGCAGAGTTCAAATGAAAAATACTACATAACGGCGCGTTATATTTTGCGAGACGTGTAATATATCCGAATTAATACTATAGCATTTAGCGCATCTGTTCAATACTACCCTATAGCATCACGTACAAAGAGAAAATGGGTCACTGAAAAAGTTGCTGGTGTAATGGGCATCTTGGCCTTGTCAGGCTTCGCCGTTGACCTTTTGCCTACTCGATCATCACTCTTCTTCATGGCTTCGCGTTGACTTTCTCGCTATAGCAATGATGATTACTGACTAGAATCTAAACCGTAGTGTAACTGTCTCCGCGTGAACTAGTTCATGACACTGGAGTTCATCGTACGATCAAGTCTGTTCACATTTATCCTTTACGAGACCGACGAAGAAAATCGCTATTACTTGTATTGCCCCTGTCCTAAACGGTTGTGATCGGCCGGTCGTAGGCGTCGCTAAGTTACTGCGCGTCGTATAGCGAGGTCCGTCGTTCACCTAATGGAGATGATAATGACGATATCCTTATGCTGGTGGATTGATCGGGATAGGGGAACACCGACGACGCGTGATACTCATAAACCCTTAATGCGCGATAGTAATAGTTTAAATTCACAGCACGTGCCAAATTTGAAGTTGATTAGCGATGCCAGCCACTACAATATTGTACCGAAAAAATTAACCCTTTAAGGTAACAGATGTCGGTTAGGCAATGCAGCTGCTTCACGCTGTTAGGGGAGTAGAAATAGAGCAGGTGTCTTGTAAGTTTCTTTTTCTCGGCTGTAAGGATCAGTCATGACATTTTACTTGCCGTCCTAGACGTGTCGACGATAGCAGCTGTCTCACCAAGTTTCAGAGATAGTTCGATCTGCGTATAATTCTCTCTAGCTTATATTGTGTGGCCTGAGTAAACTGCGTAGCACAACTTTAACTGTCAAACTGAAATGATGAACGACACCTGCTTCTGCTAGTTCTTAAAGGGTTACGTTACTTTCGATTGTGTATAAGTTTGAGCTAATTCAAATGGTAACAGGATGGCGTGCGTGGCAAACGAGGAGGTGCCCGCCGCAGAATGCTAAACAAACGGTTCGAAGGGGCAGTAGCTGCTTGCACTACTCAAGATCGGGATATGGCATCTCTCCAGTCATCGATAAATAATCAATGCTATAGCGACCAAAATGGACGGGCAATAGTGGAGGCAATTGGAGGTAGCAAACTTCGTATTAGCATTGCAAGAACCGAACTGATCGCAAGATGCACGTTCAAGCCGCCTGACCTTACCTAGTGACCTCAGTCGTTTTCTGTGCATTCGCTACATCAGAATGTCCGCACTTCAAATAAACGATCTCAGCTGGACATTTGACCGAGCGCGCTTTGTATGCAACCCACCAAATCCGAGGTCAAATGTATATATATATCTATATATATATATATAAACCATACGCCGAGCTAATCACCAATGCACCGTTTGCTTACTGGCCTTTTGCAATTGCGAAGCCACGTTTACGTTTATCACAGCCTCCCCGGTCCCCGTTAACGCACGCACACGCGTTACCTCCATTCCCCAGATTTGGATCTACATCGAAAACTACAACAGAGCATATCAACGTTATGTGTAAGACGTCTCTTCGAGACATGTTTGTGTCTATAACCGGTGATTTACCTTTGGTCTTGTGAGGATTATTCCTTTCTGCGGAATAGATATTGATGCTCGCGAGTCTGACCTTGCTGCGTAGTTCGACACCTTCAGGGGCTCACTACTACAAATACTGACCGGAACCTGTCGATGACGCGCGTCAGCGATAGCCTCATTGGCGGCAACAGGCTCCCGAGGACGCTTATCTGCAATCATTCGTCTATTGATTGTTTTATCGACCGGAGGTGCTATAGGTCGATGTGACTGTAATTTCTCAGGCTTAACTGGCGGTGCCTTTTTAACGAGCAAATTAGGCGCTAGTTTTAACGCAAACTTGAAGGGGACGATGCTAAGCCTCGGTTCATTTGCAGGAATTTCGCGCGGACCTTCACTTGGTGGAATATCTATCCCCTCTGGTGTTGTTACTCTATCAATAATATCTCTGTTATCGCTTAGAGCTATAGTTGACCCTTCAAATGAAGTTGCTGATACTGCATCCTCGATACTTGCCCTTTGCTGAGCCAATAAGTCGACAACCGGTACCGGCATAATCCGATTTGAATTAGGTAGCACGAGTACATCATTGTCCTGATTTGGTTGCAGTGATTCGGGGTTTTGCGCTTGGTCTCCGTGACCCACAACAGAAGCTTGCGAGCTATTCCATGTCAACATTGCTTCCTCTATATGCTCTAATAGACGATCGTCAGGTATCTCGACGTGTTCCCGTGCACTTTCGAACGAATCTGAGCTATGTCTGCCTCGAAATAGCTTCAAAGCCTTCTTGCTGATAGAGCCCATTGTAGTATCCATTGAATGAAACTTGATCAGAATTGTTGTTCTTCCTGAAGAGCAACACTGTCTCAGGTACAAGGTACAAATTGTGTGGGAAATGTCCAATATACTTAGTGCCACGCGAACTCTTACGGTTCTCTAACTAGCGTCTTAGCGTTATACTGGATCACTTCAAATACCTTAATCATGAAAACTGTTGAGTGACTTGAAAATTTAATGTGGCATTATGCTAGAATTAATAACAGGTAACGGCCGTGTCCGACATCGGGCCATCCGTCTTCCATCACATCGTTTATGAACACGCTACGACGAAGATGCTACTTGTACTTATGGCAGTATTGACTAGTGCTGACAATAGCCTAAATACCAGCATTTAAGCTATTGTCAGGATTGAGTCTTGTGACGACAACGACCGGCTACTGGCTACCATGACTTTCTTGGCTAACTCAGTCATTAGTTCAGAACAGCTATATACATAATGAACGCGCGCACGACTCTCGAGAACGCACACCGGCGAACACTCTACTTCTACGGTCGCCTGAATTTCCTGCCAGGAAACCTGACGTTGTCCTATCCGCTCACAAAGTGGTTCATCGAATCGTATCTGATAGTACTTATTTCTTTACTAAATTCTACTATAATACCAGTCGTATAGATTCGGAGAAGCAAAGGATTGAGTCAATCACTAGAGTAGGCATACCCCCTAACGAATGGCATTGTTCTTCTGCATGTCGTTCTAGTCGACAGCCTCTACCTTATTCCGAGTATGTGCAAGGTACGCACGTATCATTGCTATGCACGCTATAGCCTGTTATCACCATTGCCGCTATGGGGAGAAGAATCTGGCGTGATATCGACTTGCACACATCCGCACGTATCAAGAATGAGTGTGCGCGAGGACACGCCGATCTCTAAGCGACAAAAGTAAGTATCGACCAGCTAGAAGCTAACGCCACCCGTCCGTGAAAAGCGGACCATCATCCAGCCGCCTAGTTGGGTCTCCTCTCATTACACAATACGCTGCCGTCTGTCTGAAGGCAACAGGCAGGAACGCGGCTTGCTTTGTCAGTGGCCATTATGCTTCGCCAAATCACTAGAACCTCATCTTGCTAATAGCAACCTCAGCAGCGCTCGCGTGATCTAATGCTGGTTAAGGATTAACAAACAGAGACGATAACGGATAGGCTGGCTACTACCTTCTTGAGAATATCGGCAGGCGATCTCCTATAAACATTTACACTGCACGTGTGTACATGAATATCTATACCAATATTACTATTACTTACCATTAGTCGAATTGTCTTTCCGCTGCTCCCGTTGGTTTCATCCTTCTCACCCGGCGTGGCTGTTTTTTTCGATCCGTTCATCTTCATTTTGCTAACAAGCACGAGAACGTAACCGTATCAAGTGCTTTAAAAATCTGTATTTGTTTTTACTATTGCTGCCGTACTTCAACTCAACCGCCGCTGCAAACGCTATCGTAGCATCGGCACGCCAAGAAGGCAATAGTCGTTACATTCTGTAAGTTATCTATAAACGTACAATCGTGCACTGAAACAAAAACAGCGAGAACAGCATCACCATCACAACACTACCAGGTTACTTCAAACAACCCTGTGCTCGGGCCTTATCCTGAACGCTCACTAATAGATTAGATGTTTGTTCGGTTTTTGGAAAACATCGGCTGACCAGGGTTTCACCAGATCGTTCATAGCCTTCACTAAGACTCCACACAGATACCTGGCACCCTTCACTGGTCTGTCTTATCCAGTGCCACCCGCTAAACTAGCATCACAGCATTAACTAAGTTGATTGTTTTGGGTCGGTAGCAGAGCCGACCCGGAACTGGAGCTGAGCAGCGGTGGTGGCGGGCCGTACGTTCGGCGACCTGGCACGCTCTGCTCTAGAGCGTGACCAAGGTAAGTCGACTTGGAAGTGTGGCGGCGGCAGCAGCAACAGTAGTACCAGCAGCTAAACGGCGGCTGAACGGATCGAGAAAGAATGAAAGTCAGTGTGTAACCACAGAGCCTTGTGTAAGGCTGGTCGCGGCCGTTGCTGCAAGCCGGCTGGCGCTGGTAGGGACGCCAACATTGGTGATAGGAGCGCCGGTCGTGGTCGTAGCCGTCAGTGGAAAGGGCGCAGGGAAGGGAATAGAATAGGATGGCACTGATTAAAATGACACGGCCAACAGCAGGTGCAGCTACAACTGGCGCCGCTGCCCCACACGACCCCCGACTAGCTGAACCCCCAGGCGGCCGGCGATGAACGGGGAAGCTAGGGAGGCGCCGGCCGGACACTTGTTGTCAACTGAAAAATGCTCCTTCAACTGATTTCGCACTTTATATTCTGCTTGGATATTTCTAATAGCATCTGTCTATGTACATAGAACATCATGCATGAACGTAGAGCACATGGAAGGAGCCACGTAGCATTACATGTGCCCTTGCGTATGTCTGACCGCATGGATACAACAACTGTATGCTTAATAATTGCTCACATGAGCTTATCGTTCGTTAAATTAACTAAAATCAATCTTAATTTTTAAAATACAGTATTTAAGATTAGCGGTTGCCTACTCTAAGGTTTAAATATAATTCTAAATATAATTCGTTCTATAATAATAGTATAGTAATAAGCTGAGAAATAAAGTTCGGATTATTAAATACTGTTTATGGCAACTCCCATTACAATAATCATCCTTGTAACGCACTGAAATTCTGAGCCGATCCGGAGCGTTGGCAATTACTAAAGCATAAATAATGCTTGATTAAATAGGTAAATTTTCAACTATAAGGCTCCGTTTGTTGATAATTCAGACTCTGCAATAATCTAAATGCTATACAGAGTACGTCCAATGCACCAAGATAAGGATTAACGGCCTACATACGTGGTCCTATCTTTTGTACGAAACAGTAAAAAAATTTACATCATACATCACATTAGCTGATTAAAGCTATGCCCAGCGTTTGAGAAACCTGAAGTTATTGTGTAATGGGCTACAGTTCCAAACATACCTTGTAACTGTACGTTGTACTTTTCAATTTTTTTGCGTACGCTCTATAGCTTCATTTAAATTATCCGACTGATATCAAAGGTATAGCAACTGCAAGACTGACTGTCGTTTTGTTACGGATCCTTTTAGATGATCAATCGTAAAGATCAGTGACGAATATTGTCAGCGTTAGCCATTTCACTCCAATTCCTTAAAAATAAAGTCTTATAAATTGCCTAGCTGGTTTTTTCGCTAACTTTGCTCATCAGTTTTATGGTTATATAGCTGATAGTGGGTTTTTGCCTGCTAAACATACCTATACAAATGACCTTCTGTCCTTATAGACATAGACAATATGCGCAGTTCCAGATGTTCGATGTTCCGTATCAGATCTGATCGGCACAGGTCACTAGCCTTTAATTGACTCTAAAAGCCTTCTACAGTTGTTACACAGGGCATAAACAGTGAACGCTTGCTTAAAATAGTTTGAAAACTTCTTTCTATCCTAATAATATGAATCTTCCCTTTACGAAAGCTTTTCACCCGACATGACAAAGGTGAGTATCATACTGAGGCAGGGCACAAGCCTTTGTGGATTTTCGTCATAAGTCTGACCTCACTGGAGAACTGCTTTTCACCGGCGGAATATGGTATAAATTGGTACGTATATGTGTAGTAAAATACGTGCCAGAAGGAAGCAGCAACAGCTACAAAGAAAGGATGTATGTTTACAAGGGGCGTATTGGGTCTCTTTGCCCCCCTAGATACTATGACCCTGGACGTTAACCAGGCTTATTTGATCCGACCGACTCGGGAATGGATAAGTCACTCTCGCAGGACTTCTTTCGAGAGATGTGTCTGTAAAAAGTAATTAAATATTGTCCATATCGAAATCGGATCACGATACTAGATCGAATACTATAATACCTGGCTGCCAGCAGTTAAAAGTGCGCGGGCTTTTATCGTGTAAGCGGTCTGGCATGTCCAGGATACCACACTGAAACTGTATCTTAAGGGAAGTTATGGCGCGCGTTAAAAAACAGACTGCAATAAAAGCTTGTATGTGAACAGCGGGAGAAGCACAGGATTGTCACATCTGTGTAGCTGATAATTGTCAAAGCGAAGCTTTAAAGTAAATAGTCTGAAGATTTCACATGCTCCTGTATCTGACAAAATCATCCAAACTTCACGTTATTTTGGCTCTTCGAAATTCAG
Source organism: Varroa jacobsoni (assembly GCF_002532875.2). Classification (NCBI taxonomy): domain Eukaryota; kingdom Metazoa; phylum Arthropoda; class Arachnida; order Mesostigmata; family Varroidae; genus Varroa; species Varroa jacobsoni. The sequence goes on along the minus strand of NW_019213180.1, from coordinate 48,075 downwards.
ATAGAAATATCTGATGATGAAAATTAAAGGGGAGACGAACAAGAGTCCACGTTTAAAAAAGATCTACTTAGGAAGCTACAAGTGACATGTTGCATTATAGAACTACACTTCAACCACATACAGATACATTCATACGCACGCTATATTAAAATCATTCTATTGAAGTATATTCGTACGTAAGTAAGACTATTTATTAAGTATAGAATGATTTCGGTGTTGTGCCGGTGTTGGATAATGGCGTCATTAGCCAGCCATCGTAGATTCTTTCAATGTAAATTGCTATCGTGGCAAACCAGATTAATCAGGCAAAAAAGCTGCTTAGTTTAACTAGTATTACCGTAATAACTTCACCTATTCTTTATGTTGCTTATCGGTGTAAATTTAGGCCATCGTCCTATTTCATTAAACTGTTATGTTAGTAATATATTTCTATTAATCCAAACATTTACGATGGCTCTTCTTGGCGCCATCGTGGAAACATTTAATTACGCAGATTGTGCAGAGTTTTGGGACCAGCCACAAATGAAACTTTTGGTAGACTCAAGCGTGTGATACATTTTCGAAATTAACGCGTTCCCTATAGAGTAATAGTATTAGTAGGTAGGTCCGTCAATATAGACCAAGCCCCCAGGGCGCTAGATCCTATAACATTTTATTATATTGAGACGGACGATAGGCTCAGCTAAGCAGAGCCGCATATTTCACACGCGTTGTCCACTACTAATATTCAATAAGTGAGGTTGTCAGCCCTACTATAAAATACTCAAGCCCCATATCTAAAATTACAATCGATTGACAACCACTTGACAGGATCAGGCTATATCACGAGCTTCATTTTGTCGCCTTAATCAAAACCGAGGAGATGACAGAAACAAATATTCATAGTATGCATATTTAGTGTGATTAATTCAAATAAACAATAGCGAATGTGTATTGCTGCAGTCGTAAGTAAAGATGTCAAACCCCGGTCCTGGTAAGCAACAGGAGCGGCCATTTACAGTCACCTATTCACCGAGCCTTCAAGTAAAATGTCAACACACGCTTTCCCCTTTCCTGCTATTTACATCTCCATACGAATAAGTAGTACGGCTTGAAAAGGAACTCACATTTTAATCGATCCGTATGCGAAGGTCCGCGTATGCTATGTCATCGTCAAAGCGGTCGATTAGCATCGTCTGACCGTCCGATCCGGGGCAGTACCCGCTACTGGACGGCGCGTGACAGTCCCACTCGTTCGGGACGCGTCTGAGCGTCATAGACGCTACCTACTCTGTTGTAGGCTGCGTTAAATTTGGTTCCGCCACCGCCTCACTCGAAGGAAACCACCCCATAATTCATGTCCATAGCCTTCGCAGAATCAGGCCGACATCGTATGCTTACGCGATAATATAGCTCTAAGCTTCAAGATTCCTTCGTTATTAACATATAGGCTGACAGGTAAACCAAAAGTCACCGAAAATATAATGTAGATGGCTATCAGCTAGCTAGCTAGCTAGCTAGCTACCTACCGGGTTTTTTTCTTGCCTTACGCGTTGTACCTTGTCGATGAGCTGGTGACAACAATTGGAGAATCGTTAATCCATCAACACAAATTGAACCAATTACTACGATATTTAAATTCAGATCGGCAATCATTGGGTGGGAAATCTCTGAATAAGAAAAGGCTAGTACTTGTTGATTGGCGAAGAAGTACGTCGCCCCATGAAATCAATAGCTCAATTAGCCCATTGACCGGTTGTTTTTCTGAAGAAATTGTGAATATTTGTCTCATGTTAAATTGCCAAAAGTATCCACTGTGTCAGTTTACTATTATGGGGGCTAATGTACGATTTTAAGAATCTATAAAGTGATCCTCTCGTGGATGAACGAAAAATGATCTAATCAAAGTATTGCCAATCGTTCAAGTGGTTTTCACGTGCTGCTGCGTTCCTTCAGACTGCCATCAAACATCGACGATCGAAACCCGCACTACTTTTATGTAGAAGGGGCAACACTGCTTCACTCTCGTAATAGTAAATATGTTAAATCGAACATAAGAATGACCGATTGAACAATGTGTCGCCATTGATGATGATGATGATGGTAGCTGACGACAAGAACAACACCCATAACGACAACAGCTAAACATAGAATTAAGATATACAACATGTGTAGATTCTTCTTTTCGGTATTTACAGCTTTTTACAGCCTCATTGGCCTTATTTTCATTGCTTTGAAGATTTTTTTCAACGAGTTAAATGGTACTTCGAGGGCGAGCTGACGCTTCTGCGGACACGTCTAGTTTGGCCTCGAATTTTTATCAATTTGTTTCGTCCATTCAAATAAATAGTACGGTAAAAAAAGGTACCACGTTGCACTACGGGAACATGCGTAAGGTTCATAAGCGCCTCTCTGATTGTACCATACCAGTCAACAAAAGCTGGCTGCCGTCTGCCGAATCCGGGTTATAGTCTGGTAATTCGCAAAATTTTGAAACTGTAAGATAGTTACGAGCGAACCATAATCTGCATTTTTAGTCCCCCTGACATGCTCGCAGAAAGTCATCCATGTTACGTCACTAATATCAAGAAACCCAACGTGTGGCCTGCAATAGACAGCCAGCCAGCCAGCCAGCCAGCCCTCTTTTCAAATTCATCGGAATTAATGGCCGCTTATTTGTTTTCCGTATGCAGGTTAAATTTGTTCCGTAATTGCTAGAACTTATTTTTGATATCTCTTTAGCCTTGAGATAAACATGACGCAAACAAATCAAAGAAATATACACTGATATCTCTTTGATAGATTATTGTTGCACAGCCACAGAACACGTATCTCACTAAAGGGTATATAGCTGTCCTATCTGACTCTCGCCCAATCGCTTGCAAATGCTAGTACCCTGGAAGGGCCAACGTTTGCAAACGCATGCGGTGAAGAGACTATGATAGACATTTTCAGACCAGCTTGAAGAATTCCTCCTCGATGATTCGTTGGTCTACAACCTGATGGCAATACTGCTTAGCTTAGCATAAGGCCAATATTCTCCTGTGAAACAGTATCATTAATACTCGCAGTAAAATATTGAAACATATACAGTAGTGACCATCCGCATAGGCTTCTTGTGTTTTGCCCAGTAACTCCGTCCTGGAAAATTAGAGTGTTTCGTTGGTATCGTATCAAGTTCCACCAATCTGATCTTACGTTATGTTAACTTACCAAAGTCGTGAAATCTATACCGGACGAACTCTTGAGGTTAGCGAAAGAAATCGTCTCCGTGACATCTGTAAAGGATAACACTCCCACTGATCAAACGTTTAACTTACCTACATGCCAGTTGGGTCCAACGGTGCGGTACGTAGAAAGAGTACCATCTTTAGAATGGTCTAATCACATCTCTAGCCACATTAGTCAAGCGTTTGTACTTTCTAGTTTATAATAACAGAAAAAACAGGCGCTGAAAATACAGTTACTTCGTCAACCCGCCCCCGAGGACTACGGAATTATCAAGCGGAAAACGTGCATGATAAGCTTGCTGGAACGTATTCCCTGAGGGCACTCCACCTTATGGGCGAAACTTTTTTTTTTAACACACTGTGCATCTAGCGCAGCAATCAGGATCAAAACTATAAAGTTTTGCCATGGTGCCATCGATTATTAGACAAGCATTGTCTGCCAGTTCGTGTAAAGCGGCATTTCCGTCCGATGACGGACCGTTGAAAGCGTACAATATGGCCGGCGCCTTCGGTCACTAATCGACAGAAGAATAAGGAGTCATCAAGCTTGAAACTAAATTAAAGATCAATAATGTAATGGCCAGCATGCAGGTTTGGGGGTAGAGTTCGAAGTTGGAGAACAATGCGGACAGCTCGTTCGGAGGTCTTATATAATGTCACGCAGGTGAAGGAGACGTCACGTACTGAATAGACGTTAACTTACTTATTACTTTGAGGCGCTGCGCGTAGTCGAGCAGTCAGGTGATCCGAGACATGGTTGATTTCCATAGTAGAATCACACCGGTATCTTTGATAAGGTAGAACGGTTATGGGCGATGAATTTACGGGAGACAGTTTAAAAGCAATTCATAGAAATAGAGTCCTTTTTTCATGCTTTACGTAATAGATGTCTTTTGGAATTGTGTGCTTCTACGGAGCACAGCATCAACTCGGCACGAAAACAGTGGCCAAAAATGCAAGTAAATTGACGGAAAAATCGATCAGAATGTACGCAGCCTAGTAGAGTATACTGGAACATACAATTTCACTAGTTCTATAACAGAATGCTTAACGAGCAACAGCAGCTGAATTTACCTGCAGACAGTAAGAATTTTCCAGTAGAAATTAACTAATCCAAAGATGTAACGTACCTAAGTTATCTTTCGCAGCACGAAATATCTTTGTAGTTAGAAGATCTTTGTCGTAACGTAATCCTACATGCAGGCTACGGAATTTCCTTAGCCGCCGGCATGGTGCACGCTATAAGTGCGTCGCCGTTACAGAGAGGCGTACCATTAGCATCATCGTTAGCCGTTGTGCTACGTCTTAAGTGCTTAATAGAGAGATTCTCCAGGTTCGCTTTACGGACTGAAAGTATTTTACGTTCAAACGTAAGTCAGAGCGGTCTGTCTAGCCAATAAATGTCGTCAGAAGCCTTATGTCGTAGGAAGAAGCTGTCAGTTTGTTGAGTCAGAATAAATATCTCTCTATTTTATAGCGGTCAGGCCGGCTCTAATTTACTGTGATGTTTAGATCGGCAGGTACATAAGACAGGTAATTGCTTTCCGTTAGAAAAAACCTCGTATTTTATTAGAATAGGTAATACCAAAATCATTTTTATTGGGACAGGATAAAAAACATCGTTGGCTTTTACGTATCACTGGTGGGTCTTCTTTACAGAATATCTCTGTAGATTACAAAGTCTTTAGGAAGGAAACGTGTCTAAAAACATGCTTTTCTGACTCGATCTATTTAAAAGGTATCCAATCAAATTCAGTTCCTGACATTTGTAATATACAAAACTAATGTAAAAAATATATATATACACACTGTAATTTGACTGGGCGATGTTTTTTGCCGGTAGAAATTCCAGCTACTTGATATTACTGGAGGAATCTATTTTACGGCGCATTTGAATGGACTTTGGTGGAACTTTATTTCCAACACCTTCATCACTATGTGGGAGCATATCTTGATCAGAAACTTCCAAACAGATCGATTGGGCGAATTAAACCTATGAAATATCGTGCCTGCCCCCCAAACCTGACACCGACCGACTTTTTTGGGGTTTTTCTCAAAAATGAGATTGTGTGGGAAAGCTTATGACCATTCGAAAAGGGGCATAAAATAGAATCTGTAAACCAGTGGTCTCTGCTAGAAAAGAAAAAGCATTTCACCTAGATTACTTTCGATTTTAATGAAAGTTATATGGACATAGTTATAATTATTTAAAGTGTGTATACATTTCTTCTATATATCTATTCAGACTATGGCAAGAGGCAAAAAAACCTTCACTTTACATTTATCGAAGTAGAAAAAAACGTCAGATTAAAAAATGCAATTAATCGTAATCTGTGTACATATAAACACATATATTTTTGTTGGCGCCAGAGTTTCAAAGGGTAGTATGGAGGCCATCCAGGTAACTTTGCCCACGATGTGCTTTAACGGTTCAACCATCTAATCTGCGAGCAGGGCTAGTAAAGTAATTGGTTGCTACTCGTTGATTAAGCGGTACCTCGATAAATCATCAAATTTTAAAAGTATTGGTTCCGTTGGCAGTTGTCTGCCCGAGATACAGTTATAATTAATTATTATATAGTTAGTATACTAAATTTGCGTATGTTTCCAGGCAATTTTCTTTAGACACTTCTAGCATTGTTAAAAAACTTCGACATACTTTAATCGACTTGTGTCAGCAGTCGTAACATAGATAGTTCTATAGGAGAGGTTTATTCGGCCAAAAGTTCGAGTTATTTTAATTGAGGTTGTAAATGTCAAAAAGTTTCGTCATTATGGCTAGCGTGATTGGTGTACTCTCCACTTATATGTTGAAAGATAGGCAAATATCGGTTGTGAAGGCCGCAATTCATCGTTGTTTGTAGTTCCATTGGCACCGAGATGTCGTGGCGGAACTATACGGTCCGTTTTACCAACGTTGGGGTATGTAAACTCGCGTTTATTGCGTATCTGCTGCACGTTCAAATTCATTATGTATGTGTTTATGCTAAATAAATAACTCATTTAGGTTCGATAGGATATTTAGGCACATGCTATATTTTGCATATTACCGAAGTTACACTTCATCTGAAGTAAGGTTTCCAGTCAGCTTTCTGGGTCTTCGTCGCAGGTTTTGACATAACTGGAGTGCGAGAAAAGCTTCTTAGTTTGTGAGCGCCAGGTGAACTTGTCTAGAAGCTTCGCCCTAATGGTGCCTAGTGGTACTTAATAAAAATAACTTAAATTCTCTTAAAAAAAAAGTGAGCTTACCTAAACTTACTTATCGAGCCGAATTGTTACATAGCATTTTTATATGCGATGCTTTGGCTAATAGAATATTACAGCTAATATGATAGAGTTAGTAAGTTATATGTTTATTTAAAATACTTTCGTTGACTTTAAGCTACTTTTTACATGGCAAACAAAGACGTTTAAACCAAATTTTAAGCATTTCTTCCTCCTTGACCTTCTGGGACACCAAGTCGACTTCTGATAGTAACACTCCCCGTAATAGGATATTTCTAATAAGAATACAGGTGTGAAGATCATATTAATTGGATGGGCAATTTATAGAATCATTTACATCGCTTTGTGTGTCGTTTCAGATTGGACACGTAGATGTTTCTGAGAAAAACTATAGTTTATAAGATTCTTCTAACATATTCCATTTTGTAATATATCGAACCTGTAAGAGGGTTTAATTTAACATCTAACAGATACTATAGACATATTAGATTTGACTGTAGTAAAGTATGGAACGCAATATCGTCAAAGATGAGGTCAGTATTAGGCGTACATGAACACAGCACGCAAAAGGTCACACAACAGTAAGAAAGATCATTCATAAACTAACATCGTCACTTATACGTCTTCAAGCAGTTTCCGCAAGTAAATTGCACGTAATCACGTTCAATCGGCGCTTTTTTTTTGTGGTGTATATATATATATGTATATATATATATATATAGCTTTTTTCTGCAATAAAAATACGCATTCCTTGCTAAGGATAAAGAATAACGTTCTATGAAGATTTGAGATCTGTGAGGCAGCTTAGATATATTTTCGGCATATTGAAAAATACAGTACTTTTCTTCGTGTTATGTTACACGTCAGTGGTACCCGTACGTGGATATACTTCGCGATAATTTCGGCCGTAAAACTCTCACTGGGCTTACCGGCCACATGCTACATTTCATCATCGGTTCTATGGACATGAAGTATGATGTCGTGTTCCCTAACGATCGCCAGTGGGGAACTCTTCTACCGAACGGGAGCTGGACCGGGATGATTGGCGATCTCACCCGAAACGTTTGTATAGACGCGGATTAACTATAGCGCAGTAATTCCATATTTACGCCAAACCGGTGCAGGTAGTTTCTCTGCATTTGATATAGAGTATGTTGGACCCATATGAAGCATAAATCACTTCACAAGATAGCTCAGAATTTTGTTTGAGGATGTCAATAATTCAGTAGAGATAGATAGAAAAAAAAGCTCATCTCCCGAGGAAATCCTGTGATCATAGCTAGTGATATTTCCTAAGCATATAGTATTCATGATATTTCGTAATAAAATTTTTTTAATAACGACTTTTTGCCATCCGATGTGAACTTAGGGCAATAAATAAGATATGAACCCTGACGTAAATACCGGCGCATCCAGAAATGGCATTTTCATCGACAAGCGAGAAGGAACTACAACAATATGCTCAAAACTCTCTAAATAAACTTATCAAAGCCTATGCAGCTATTGATTAAAGTGTACAAAAAATACCTAGCTAGCTAGCCAGCTAGCTAGCCGAAAAAGCGTTAAATTTTAAAAAATTTGAATTGAGCAAATTTCATGCCCATATACGTCCTAAAAATGCATTTTCAGCTTTGAGTCCAAAATTAGCGAAAAAGGTAATGGGGTCCGTATGAACCTACAATATCCTACTTCGGGAACGATACAAGCTGCTTAATTCATAATTACAAGTGTGTTCAATACATTCGCACACAGTATGCCGATATCGCCGTCGGTCCTTTCGTAATGACTCAAGATGAAGCTGCCGTTGCAATTCCTTCGTTGCCATACGCGGACGAGGATTTGGTTATATTATCTGGGGTGGATAAAGAGCATGAGTCGAACGTGTACGGATACATTACCACGATGGACTACCAGGTTAGCAAGGAGAATGGTATAGACGAGCTTACAAGCCCTGTGAGAATAAACGTGACATCTATAAGTCTACATCTTGCGGCAGAAATAGTGGTCTTCCTCAAAGAAGTATACAAGCGAAATACATAACATCACAAACACTCCATGCGTGTCCATTTATCTATACAATTACTATGTGACACAGGTATGGTTGCTACTGCTTGGCAGTTGCCTTTTTATTATGGGCGTCGTCGGCATAATGGACCTTCACACAAATCCTTACATGACACGGAGGCAGAGAAGGTATCGCTTTTGGAGAATCTTCTGGGTCTATTGGGCTGCCGTCTTCTTTGAAGGTCGGTAACAATGTACTAAACATTGTCTATAGATACAGATTGTTTTCCAGTACTATTTACTTCTGTGCTTTAAAGCACAGCCATAAAAAATACGAACTCAACACTCTGTTCTGCTGTTCTGTGGCCAGCAGTCTCTATAAATATACGATAATTATCTCTGTATTTACGTGCTTGTAGGATCTGTAATACACTTCCATTCCCATACGCATCGAATACTCCTTGCCAGCTGGTTATTGGGCGTTATGGTGATTATGCACATGTTCGTCGGATACATGGAATCTACACTGATGGTCAAATCTGAAACATTTCGGATCAACGATGTTGAGGAACTTCTTGAACGACCGAAGATCGAGCCAATGATTTATGAAGTTGGCGGCTACAGCTCTATCTTTGAGGTAAAGTTACCCATTGTGTATCTCTTCTAGCTAAGTGTCTAGCCTCGAAGCTACTGGAAAGATTGATATATATATATATATATATTGACGAAATAAATTGTTCGCTGTTCTTTTACAGAACACCGAAAGCGATACCTTTAGGAGAGTGATGCAGCAAGTGAGGAAGCATGGCCGGTCCGCTTATGGAGATGAAATGTTTACACCGGATTCGCTACGACGCATATTGGATAGAAAAGCGGTGATCCTTATGGAACCCCTTTCACTACATACGCGCGTCGGCTCGCAGTGCGATCAGTTTAAGGGCGAAGGTCTATTCCATATTAGCAAACAAAGGTTACTGCAAATTAAGATGGTGTTCTATATGCGCAGACAACTCGACCGAAAAATTCAAATAGAAATCCAAAAGAGGTAATTCGTAGCTTGACAATATCCGGACATAATGTGCTATTTTCGTGTCAAATCAAATAATTATTGCTACAATTTATTGCTCAGATATCAAGTCTACTATGTGATTTTGTTTTATGTAGGCTGCGTTTTATAATCGATTCCGGTATTTTTCGACATTGGCACAATACGCTGGTTATTGATAAAGGCGCCTGCTGGACCGTCGAACGTTCTGACCATATGCACGATTATGAAGATCTACATTATTCGGATCTCGCCTCCATCTTCTACTTCTATTTTGCTGCATTGTATATGTCATTCAATGTTCTGGTCATTGAAATCCTCTACCGGCGAGGATACTGTTGTTGTAAATATTACCCGGTAAGTATTTTCGTAGTAGTAGTAGTAAATAGTGCCCGGAAAGTGAAGTAATCAAATTATCATGCGCTGAATTAACGTGTATATGCAAAAAATTAGGCTTCAATTTAGAAGCTGCGCACATAAAGGCCAATTCATTTCAAAATAACGATACAAGTATGCAAGCTAGGCCAACGTTCAAATAGACATTTTTCCATAAAATCATGCGCCAATCAACAGTTTATTAATACGATTACAATAGCTTGTCCTTTTTAGGACAAAACCTGAAATCAGCCATGGCTAATTTTCAAGTGCTACAAGCCAGCCACCATTCGAAATCCGCTCTTGTCTATTAAAGCTTCTATGTTAGCTACGATTGAAACTTTTCTCGAGCGTTTTGAAACGATGGCGTATGCAACTGCCACTCGTATGCAGCGTGCAGAAAATCGAAGAATGAACTTAATATTGCAACGGCAAGAAGAAGAAGAAGAAGAAGAATCTTCAATATAAAATAATGAAGATATTCGTTAATCTTGAAAAATGCTTAACTATGCACAGCTAGCATTTCGAGATGCGTCCGTGATTTTTTTCTAGAGACAATGATAAGAATCCAAGTGCGCGTTTGATATAATCACATGACTGTTCCCTAATAAGCTCTAGCCAAGACTACCTCAAGAACGAAGTGTTCTTGCAGTGTTATATATTCCTCGGACGGAAGAATCCCTCACACAAACTATTTCTTGGTAAAATACGTGGAAAAGCGTGCATACGCCAGCAACAAGCGGGATATTTATATCTGTCTTGTAAGCACCTCGTTACAGTAACAATTAGTAAGATACTTCCGCTTTGGCGAGGATGTTCTTAATAATGTTATGCCTCCTATAGCCGGACAAAGTTGCAGAAAAGGAGGAGAAACGTCGAATCATAGAAAGGATGAGAGCTGAAGGCGCGGCAAGCGCTATTCCAAGCAGCTGGCTGGAAGATATCGCCATGCCCTCGAATTCGGAAACAACTCGGGACGAGGTAACAGACCTCTTGACGCCAAGGTGAGGCTATCTACATTGTTGGCATTCTACATTATTGTTATCGCCTATTAGTTGCTTCTCAAAGAGCTGACCGCAGTCTGTACGTAACTCTAATTACGAATTGTTTAAAATACTCCAATGGCAGACATGGTACTCAATTGAACTATTATTATATATTCCTCCAAATATGGGAACTATTACGTCACCTAAGCCAATTGCGTATATGAGCAAGGAAAGATCGCTACGCTACTATTTACTTATAAGGCCCACCTTACTTCAGGGTAACATCAACGACGAGGTTCACAGCACGAAACGGCCTTCATCCCCGAACAATCTCGGGTTTTTTCCATTCTGAGCCGCCACGGCAGCACTGGTGTGAGTTTCCAGGCGAACGTCCCAGGAAAAGTTTCGCGCCTCACCAAAACTTCATTCGTCTGTACGTTTTTAGTGGCGGCAGGTCAAGTAATTTAGCTAGCAGCTCATATTTGTCGAACCATGGATATCAAAGAAGTTCTTTCAATAACGCAGAACGTTCAAAACTGTTCAAGTTGTTTACAAGTTGTTTAACTCTCTGTTACTTATGGTGTGGTGTATGTAATAGCAGTGGTTACTTATGTTAACCACTGCGATTACATGGCTTCTGCCTGTGAAGTTGCAAAGTTTCCTTCTAAATCTCCCGTTATTCTACCAGTACAGCGCATTATTTTTTTTTCTTCGATGAAACCACATACCATCTATTATGAACCCATTGACCACTATTGTTGGTCCTTGCCCATCTAGTAATTGCTTTACATTGACTGGCTTATAGTCTCCCGAACGATACACACATTGAATAGCTGAAATGAAAGGTAATGAGATTCAACATATAAATCGTAAATTGACTGTTGAGTAAATTAAACCCATTAAGCCCAACCAGTGCGATATCTATAGGCATCATGAAAATTCAAAAATGTCTTGCAATACGTTCGAATTTCGGTCCGCATCAAAATGACGATGCCCCTATTGAATCGCTAAGCAGACAACATGGTATCCCCCGGATATTAGCGCCATCACAGAGATAACGAATGTAATTATCATTCGCGAATTCAATAAACATCCCACATCCGTCTCATTGTGGACAAGGACACCTAATTCAGTTAGCATTGCGATCCGACGAGCCGATCTACGAAGTCAATTCCCCAACCTGCAAAATCGGCCTAAGTAAGGAACTTCATCAATCTTCGGTCCAGCCGTACGCTATAGATGGCGTGTATGCGGCAGAATGTATATGGAAGTGAGCAGGTGCCCCAACTTGATTCAGCAGTTCCCACAAACATTTCTGACGTTTGCTGCGAATCGTATAAAAACAGTGTTGCAAATTGTAACAATTATTATGAAAGTCAATTACAAAAAAACTGTTGGCTATCTGCACATTACTGCACTTATAACATCAGCGTACCCCAACTCACTATGATTTATTAGGCGTTCTGTGGAAAACGATTACTCTGGACGAGTGGAATTAGTGTTAAAAATGCCGATTGAATTGAACAGGAGTGCTAAAGCTCGCCGTGAGAGACGAGGCGGTAAAACACATGTAACTGTGCTATCGGCCACAGGTCAGTGCCGACACGATCGACCTATATCGAGCTACGAAGCACATGCCACCGTTGGTCCAAAGGTCGTACCTAATGGTGGAATTGCCTCGACCGAAGCTGAGTATCCAGAAGAGCCTGTCTATGGGCAAATTTCGGATGAGTATGTTCACCCTCTACTTAATATGGTAGACTTGCTAAATCTCTGGGTTTTTCCTAGTACATTCTCGTCCTAACTTAATAGAAATAGTGCTTCTAGCATTAGAGTCTTTATATGCGGTTTTTCAACAATGATAGACTACAGAAGAGGACCCTGCAGTGCTGAAGTTTAGTCTACACATAAAATCAATTGAATAATGACAGCACTGGGAGCGATGAGATGTCAACGTTCAATGAAACGAAGGGTATATTGAGTACCACTCAGCCCTCAGTAAACAGCCCTTGTTAGCTCTAGGTGAAATTAATAGTGGAGATTTTCATAGAACGTTAAACATGTCTGTGTTTTATTGACCCCAATAAATCTTTTTAGCTAAAAGGTCCTGAGTTCATTTAGCTCGTTCGAACTTTCAGAAACGAGGGACTTTCAAATTAAACAAGTGATATAGGTGGCGGTTGGTGAGATGGCAATCATCAAGCATTCGAATAACTATGGAAAATGAGACCTCTTTGACTGAGCATTGTAGGATGCTTTCGTCTGTGCCTGAATTAGGTATGGGCTAAGCTTTTCTCATGTAGGGAAAAAACGGCCTATAACGTCGTTGACATGGCCTTTACGGTATTGATTCGGATCAGTGTCTGTAGGTAAAAACTTCCTGTTGAATATACGACAGCATCTTTTGTAGGTCGTATATATTTAACGGGTAGGGCCGCCGTGACTGTACAGTGTGTACTGGATCCCAGTACATGGGAGTAACGAATAGGAACTTAGAGTGTCCCTGCTTGAGAGACTGAAATTGTTTGAGCAGTAGGGACATTTTATAATCCTATGGCCTAAAATAACACTTCAACTAATACACTATCGTAGAGCGATTTGTTTCAAAGGCAAATATCTTACTCATTACTTATATCGGAGAAAAAAACAAGCTACTTGGAGTAGATATATCTAATTAAAATATCTATATCTTGTTCTTTAAAATTAATATTGATTTAGACTTCGAAGCTGCGTTTGATACTATTGAAGGTTATTAAGCGACTTGAAACTAGGATCGTTGAAGTGAGCGTATGGAGTCGAACGACAAATACATCGCAGTGATGTTTAGAAGTGCGTTCCGTATACGATTGTTTAGTTAAAATAACCGTGCTAAACTAAAAAATTCTCTGCTTAGGTTGGTAGGATCACCTAGATTGCTCAGCGGAGCAAGTAGATGTATACGAGCTAGCCACACATTATTATAACGCACATAGAATTATAGTATTTACCTTAAAAACGGTTTCTAAGGAAAATTAAATTCATTCATAAACATTCAAATCAATCACCAGTTTCAAAGATGCTCGACTCTTATATCAATCTTTGTCCTGCGTTTCAGATCACCTGAGGGATCAACGGGTTCGTAGAAGTGGCCTGTTCAGGTCGAGCCATTTAATTCTGAATAAATGTTGCTATATCAAAGGCGCCTAAATAAAAACTGAGAGAAGAATCTCAATTTTTATCCTTTTCAACTGAATTTTGTTTAAAAGAAGTGATGTTAAGAAATACCGACCGCCAGACGGTGCCTAGTGTTGTAAGTTCTCTTCAAACGAACTGTGATATGGTTCTTTCGAGCATCCTTCCATAAATAGGCTCCCTTCGCTATCATGGACCGAGGTGGCATTGTACCTCCACAATATCTGGTACTCTATTATCGACGAGGAAATGCCAGGAAACTTTCTTTAATTGGATAAATACACGAATACCGAGGATTTTTTTCTTTTTCTTGACCATTGACACTGCCTCACGCACCCAGTGCGATGGTAAGATTAATTTCCACCAAATGTAGCGTCGGACTTCCATTCGACTTGTTTAACTTGATCCACCCAAATGGTTACCGACTAAAGCCCCACTTAGTCTTAAAATTCTATCTAGGCTGCCTAAATCTTCTGTTAGCAGTACTGCAAAAAGTGGCAGATGCCACCGGATCATCGAGCTAGGGTCATTTGGGTCAGGATTCCCACTTTTCCAGGCGAACCTAATTCCTGCCGGCGAGCATGAGCTGTTCGGCTTTTTCCTGACGCCAAGGTTTTGTCAATGTTACCCCCCAGTCTGCCCAGCGGTATACGCAAGGGACGCATATTGGGGCGTTTTGGCCTAAGTGATAAATGCGAATCTGTGCATTGGCATAATAGCTACAATTAATGAACGTACTGCCATGCTTGTTTAGGTCTCAGTTTTCACAAACATTATTCCCAAGTATTAATAATAAGGAATTGAAAAAATATAAGAAATTAAATCAACATGAGGTGTTATTATTGAAATTAATAACTGTTTATATGGTCGCCATGTTGTTTCATAGGACTGTTGAAGAAACCGCAGGTAAGTTCATCAAGACCCATTCCGGCTGGGCTGCTGGCGATGGCAAGTCCTCGATGCTGTAAATAAAAATGACGAAAAGTGTTAAATAAGGATTAGAAAAATATGCCTGAGAGGACCTTTCCAGTTTGATGGAGGTAGGATTGAAAAACTGTTAATATCTCTATAATGAAATAATAGGATAGCTCTCCTTCAAGGCACTCAATTCAAACCAAGGTGTTAAGTATGACAGTTCTAACTGCTGTGCCCGTCGCAAATCTTGGAAGAGACCCTGGAACAGATTTCTGCTTGTCTTACCATGTCCTGAGGATAACTGGATCAAACTATGACTTGCGTCTCTTCTGTGCTTTAAGATCTCAAGAGTTAGAGCTTGCCAGGACAAACGCGCCATTTGTGCTAACCGCGCAACACAATGCCAATACCTGCCGTGCTTTTTGGAGTATGTTTTTCGTCCTAGCAATGCGAAAGGAAGTCACACTTGTACTTCGAAGTGCACAATGGAACTTACGACTGCTATCAGCAACCTGCTTTTACTTTGTTCTAGACCATGTATGATTGGCAAGACTATAACAATCTTTGCAGAGGCTCAAATAGTCTTAGCCATTAACTGTTTGCGATCGAAGGTTCCTCTTGTGTCCTGATTCAAATAAATTCCGAGATTTCTCGCTCTCTTTGTTATAGTGATTTTTTCGCCATAAACTTGAATGGTAAGTAGAAAGCATTTCTTTGTCAACAAGTCGTTCAATTGTAGAAACATACACATCATCACAGGCAATGATCCCAGTAATACATTCGGTACGGATCCATGCTAAACTCCTGCCATTACCGATAAAGATAACCTTCCTATTTATCACATTCCGGTCGTAAAGGTAGTTTGACACCTTCTTAATTAGGTACTTTCCGTCTTTCCTCTAGCCAGTCAAAGACTGTACACCAGGACAAGCTACTAAACTCATTTTTTATTTCTGGTAATATAGTCTGAAAGTAATCCCACAAATTGCAAGAAAACACTCGCATCTTTTTGTTCGTCGCAACACTCTGTCAGTTACCGAACGTACAGACCGATGTTTTCTAAAACCATACTGGTCTTCAAAAGGTAGATCATGTCCTTCCTCAAGGGCCCTCAGACGTTATTTTATAATGGCTTCAATTATATTTGCAAGCATACTAAGCAGGCAGATCGTTCTGAAAGCACTTCTCAATATCAAAACAACTTCTGCCTTCTCTCATCTCGCGGAAAATGTATCTGATGAAATTATTTACGTGGCCACTTCTGCCACCCTCTTAAAGATAGCTTTGAGAAGCGTTTTCGCAACCAACAAGGGGACCTCGTCCGCTTTGGGTGCCTTTACCGGCTCGGTTCAGGCCCTTGAATATAGCACCCCATGCTCTATAACAAGTTGCATACTCTCATGAACAAGTTCAGTAAATCGCGTTCCAGTAAAAGCCTTCCTATAACAGCTTTTCTCCATACGCATTTTGGCTTCTCGTTCCCGCATAGGCGATCTTTGATGAGCTTGCAGGATGAAGCTCAGCTAAAGGCTCTTTTCAGTGTCGACCTCACCTTCTTGAAGTTCCTTCGAGTAAGCTAAGCCTAGAGACCTGTATCTGGTAAATGTCTTTCGCATGTGTAGTCTGGTGCCTCCCGCTCTGCTACGCTTAAACTGCTTCCTGCTCTGATGATCCCGACATCTTTTCGTTCAGCAGCAGTTTCATCGACGTTAAGTATTACGTCGATGGTCCCAGTGTGCCTCGCAGGCCCCACTAAGAAACTCTGCAGCCTATTACTGCTTTTGGGAGTACCACAATCGGTTCTCCATCGCTGTATCAGCCTAATTGTGTCCAGCTTTCCTCGATGCCTCAGTACAATATTCGCCAAACCAGCGTCTTCCCAAGACTTCGATCCAGAACGGAGAAGAAAACGGCGTGATGGTCACTGCGATTCCCCTTTTCTTCCAGTATTGTTTAGCTTCAAGTTTGCGCGGCCTGACTCACCTTATAGACAATCAAGTCGACGTAAGGACACTTAGTATAGTGTGCCAAATTATCAGGTTACGTATTCAGATCTTAAAGATCCGTTCAGATCTGCAAGAGCAGAGCTGTCTTCAAGACCTTGTGTCTATTCAAGGGGGGGGGGGAGGGGCCGGCGACTTATGATATTAAATAGCCAGAACAAGTCACAATAGTTTATACGTAGGTTTAGAAGTCGACTGGCAGCAATCAACGATAAGATAGTCGCCTGTATAATGAAGTGACTCGGCACCTAAATTAGAGTACTCATAAGATGTATTGGCGCTTGTCTTCGAAACCGTTTCAATAGATCAGTGACCTTTTGCTTTATAATACTTTTTATTTTGGACGAGATAGCAATGGTGAAAGCAACCGTTACCCTCACCTGTTTATGACCCTTTGGTTATAGTTCCTAATTGAAATATTCATGCCTCAGAATATTTTAAAACCCGTGTATTTCGCTTAGGACCTATGGTAATAACAACTCATCGCATGCTATGTTTATGTAAAGTTACAACAACACAGTTAATAACGTCTATCCTATTTCTTTGCTTTCGAATTGCTGATTCGAAGATCCGTCCTAGAAGCAGAAAACCTGTTGGTGCATCCAGATCGTTAAAAGATATGGAATGCCTCCTGCAAAAGGCTGATTCGTTACTTTTTGTGAACGATTAGGTGCGTCAGTGATAATAGAAGACTATTTTATAATATTACCACAAATTGTTGAAAGATCGTCGTCAGTGGTCGAAAGCTTTTTCAAGCAAAAAAACCCACATTGATAGGAAGTTAATTTTAACTTACGCACTTTTCATGCTTTTGGTTCAGGGTTTAGATAAATAATACTTTATCTCCGAAATGCATTAATAGGCTCTCGCTTGTTGTATCACTTGTTACGCTTAACTATTTTAGAATAAGAGCTTCATTTATTTCAAGAGTACAATTAAAGATTTTCGTTAAAAAAAAAACAGACTTTTCCCTCAATTCTGGGCTGTAGGTTTGCTGTCTATATTATATTTGCTCTCGCATTATTTTGACCAATAGAATTCATGTAAACCTGACACATAAGTAACAGTTGTTTCCGTTTGAACCATTATACTTTACTTTTTAAGCCATTTTTCATAGTAAGTCACAGTCTCCTATAACGTGGATTCATATATTTCTCCTTCCTCTCTGTTAGTTGTTTCGAAATATCGGTATATCAAAGGGTAGAATCGTCCAACAAGCCCCGATGTATATTTGCCTTAATGCCAATATTGATTTTACTATTCTCTACATCGTATAAAATGCCAAACATTAATATAACTGCTTTAAATACTTAAGTTATGTATTTAGGTAGCCATATTGAAATTAGGGCTATGTGTAACACTAGCGTTTGCGCAGACTTTGTTATATTGTTCTGTTTAATAGATCTTGCTAAAGCTAAACAAAGCACAGAATACATCATTAGCAGTTGTTACTCACCGCATTTAATCAAGCACCGAATTTAAGTGTTGTCAGTATTACAAACGATATTTTCTCTTTTATCAGGCATCAGCATCCCTCAGCATAAACCCGATGATATTTGTATGTAAAACGTATGACAACAGCATGGTTTTCTGTTCCGCAGTTGATTTTATTAAGCTCAATATTTAATATAAATTTAAATAAACTTTTTCTCAATTTCTCAAACTCTTAAAGCACTTAGCTTTTTATCAAGAGTATTGCCAGAGTGCTTAAAGAATAGATTCACACGATATATGCCATGACGGTACGCCGACATACTTACATCGTTACACCATCATATTGAAAGACACAGGCCACCGAATTCAGGGGGGTTGGTTTATCAATGTATTATCGTTAATTCATAATATTTTTTCATCTGATAGGTCAGTATACGTTGACGCCCCCGGGTCGTATCCAAAATTGCTTTTTCTCAAAAAAAATAATTCGAAAATTTAGAGTCGTTGAGAGAAACAAATCACTGATGAAGATAAGCAGTGCTTATTAGGCCCAGCTAATATTTCTTTTAATCATCATCACCTTTATTTCACGATTCTACCCTTTACATTCACCTAAAGGATGTCATTTTTTTTTTTACCTGAACAACGTATTCGCTCCGGATTAGCTACATTGTAATACGTTAAATTATCGTGGTTTAAATAATTAAATAACGAATTGGGATGTATGGAACGAAAATGGAATAATAATAAATGCATGATCTTGGCCATGAATTGCACGTATCTTATGCATCCCATGTATGACTGTACGATAGCTATACGATAGTGAAGTGTTAAAAGCTTAGCCGAATTCAGATACAAACGCACTTCGTTTAATATCAGAGGGAATCAAGCATCTGAAATAATACTTAATAGTTTAAACATCATATGTAAAATCCCAAAACATGCTCTCTTTTTCGTCAGCTTTTAAGTGGTGCTACAACGGTATGTTTAGATGATTCAAACATATTGCATTTTATTCACTTACTCATCAAAATTAATAATTTTATAGGTTCAGAATATAATTATTAACAAAATTAGCTATAATTCTTCTAATAAGTGTATAGTATTAGTCGTTTTCAATTTATTACTTTTAAAGTTAATTTTAAACTGAAGGACTCAGTTTACTTGCTTACCCTTAATTGAGTTCTTGATTAAAAACTGCTGTTTTCGACAAAGTAAAACCTTCGAAACGTTTTTGAGGCATTGCTGGCCTTAACATTTATAGGTATCATTTAGAGTGGGACAAAGAGCCTCGACTACATACAATCTTTTTTCGCTGGAGATGTTCGTATAGAAGCAAACCGCAAAGAGGTAAACGCAATATAAGTCCGAAATACGAGCAGACTTGTAGTTCCGTTGAACCAGAGTGCAGATCCCATAATCGTGTGAGAACGTTACTTAGTATACTTACCCGAAGTTTACATTACTTTATCACTGACCTCCAAATTGTCGCTGTCTCGCTTCTGAATGTAACACGCGCAATAAAGCACAATATAACTATAATAATATATATAATTATAATAATAATAACAACAATAAAGCACGTCAGTACGTATTTAATAGTTATTAAAGTAAACATCAACGGGTAGCGAAAAATAGTCAATGCTAAATGTCGATAGATGTGATAATGTCTCTTTCCAAGAGTACTTGTGGAAGCTTGGAAAGGCCGACTCGCCAGAGTTGCAAGCTGTGCCATCTTGATGAGAACGGTACAACTGCACAGACCTTATTAAGGTCCCGGTGATTTTGAGTAATAAGAAACGAACTAAAGCAACGTCTCCAGATTAAAGAAGTCATTCTTTAGATCATCGTAGCGCTAATGCTAAGAGGCGGAGAGCAATGAAATGCGGTGCCAAGTTTTTTCGAAATTGTAATAAGAATTTACGCAAGGACAAGTAAGAGAAAGTCGTGCAAAAAGAACAGGATTGATACAGCAAGAAGGAGAAACGGTAGATTAGGTCCGCAGCTACTTTGAGCAACGGCCTTAAAGGTATTCAGGACTGCGGTAGCAGGCCACTGTGACAGATGCCGGCGAGGAAGAAGAGGCACCTCGAAGCAATGTGAAAGCAGTCCCAAGGCTCCATCCCGCAACCTAAGGTTCGAAACGTTTTTAGTGGTGGAGAATGTTTCACACCTCCCGATTTTCCGGTGCGCATTGGCGTTTTTGCAGTGAAAATTTCAAAAAAAAAAGGGGAAAAATATCATATCGACTTTCCTTCGGCGGTCGCTAGTGTATTGTATACATTACCGAAACTGCGCTCTATGGCTGTGGAAATAATTGTGCCCTGGGTATAGAAGTTGCTCGGTAAATGGGCATCTTTAGATGTTAACTTCAACAAGTAGAAGCTACAAATATACGGAAATTGCGGCGATCTTCAAATAATGTAATAAGATTCTCTATAACGCGAGTGTATATTTGCGTTAGATCCTACGCAAAATCATTGAACTGAAATAATGTTCTATGAAAGATAGTGTTTCGTCTTGTTTTATTTCCTGGAGTCGAAGCTTCGCCAAGAGGCTGCCCTTCCCTAACCGCGATTTATGTATTTTCCATTATTAAATTGTTTAAAATTAGACTTCGAAGTCAAACGAGGTTCTAGTAATAACCTTTTCTTGTTAAAATGACCTTCTTAGAGTGGCTTGCGGCTGACTTCCGAAGGATGCTTTTATTACTGTTTTGTGTAATATTTTTTGAATATTTCTTTTAGTTACTATTGCTCATTAGCAAATATGTTTTTCCAATATCCAGCGAAACTAAGACCATTTCGGTGTTGAATCAAGGCAAGCTTTTATATGAAAAGAGTTTCAGAGAGACTAAGTTTCATTAGTGACAAGAACTTATATTCATATCACCTATATACAGATCAAGGCATATGTCTGAAAAACAGGCTTGTATAAGATTAAAAATGCAAAAAAACAGGCGAGTGTAAACTTAATAATAATCAGAAATTACTGAATTCGTTTAGTAAATATTCGATACAAGATGTTCACCATCGTAAATTCTAGCATATCTGGGCAAATTGTGTACACTATAACGACACCAGGCCCAAATAGTTGACTCTGAGCTCTCTTTCCCGTCAAAATATACCGTTCAGTAATAGCTTCTAGATCTTTCAGATTTTTTCAGAAGCACTGTATATAACTAATCTAGTTTATTCGGAAGGCTTCGATGCTTCGGACTAGATAAACTTCGGCAAGCTGTAATGGGATTGAAAGCTTCATGAAGTTTACTTAACTCAAGGTCGAAATTTAGTAGAAGTCGTAATCTGCAATGCTTCTGAGAGTTAATGACTAATCATCCGCCATATTAGGAATTGTCTCCTTTTATAGAAAAAGATGATCGGGTCGGATTCTAAGCGCGTTCATAAACCAACGTATTCGAACAAGACCAAATAGAGTTTTATGATAATGATAAACACAGCCGCGATGATGGAGAAAGGGTTAATGGAATCTTAAATGTATTTGGGTCGCAATCACGCTAAGCTCAAGGCTATTCTAATAAAACATTTTTGAGATCGTCATGTTAATTTATCATCTCAACAGGCGGGCATACAAGCTCAACCTTATAGGTTTGCTCTCTAGCCGCGTAACTTTTACGTAACTTCCCAACTCTCAACATATCCTATTATGTCTCTAATGTTTTTTTCTCAACAAAACACCGATGCTGCCACATAGAAAGACCGCTGCGCTGGTTACTGATAAATAGTCATAGATCATTTCTGATGGCGACGATGATGGTGATTAACTACCATGTATATTAACTGTTTCTATACTTTTCACAATAATCTAACTGGGTAGTTTGTATGTATCTATACAACAAACAATAACTTCAGAAACGATCTTGGCAAATATTGCGCCAAAACTATTTATAAATACAGCCGAGCATTGTACACGTTTTGAGGCACAACAAATTCACTCCTCATGCCCATTCAACTTTTACTCTCATTTAAGGTTCCACTGCCGTCACCCTAGTAGATATATGTCTACGGAATTCGGAAATAGGATATAGAATTAGAAATATGTACGTTCCGCGTTGACCTACATAAACTATTTGGAAACGTCCGCTACTCTGTCTGTAGTGATGGGTACCGACCAGCCAGATCGACAGGCTTTTATAGTTTGCCGAGCTATCCTTTATTAAATTTGTGTTTCCCTGGGATTGTCAACATTCAGAGATCTATTAATAAACTTTTCGATCCCAAAATGCTTACCCACTAGCAGCACAGACTTAGCAAATTCTCTCGTTAAGACTGTCCACCGCTGCGCATTGTCAGTCCAGCGATGACACGCCGGCGATGGAGTGTAGTGGCAAATCAAAATAAAGAATCCATCGGATGCCACCCATCGCTATATGGATGATCACAAAACGGACCGCAACTGGTTTGCCTGTCGGTTTTTCATAATTTTACTTTAAGTTACTTCTACTTTAAGATTGAACTTAAGAGAGCCTTACCAATTTAGAGACGCAGTTACAGAAGTTAATTCAAACAGTAGTTGCGAATGATTGCATGGTTAACTAACTTCCCGTCTTATTGACAATAAGCCCACGGAGATTTATCACCCCCGCGACACCGCAGGGATTCTCATTGCAGTTAGCTGGAACAATAGAGAAGCGATTCCATAACTTACTTCTTGAATTATAGCGCGATAGCCTTTAGTTATGGCATTTCCTATTGTTTACAGTTTGGTCCAATTGAACATGGTATTATTTTTTCAGATGTCATAATTGATAGCTCGCTTCTTTTTTCAGTGAAGTTGTCGAGTCTGATTCTAATAGCCGTAAAACTCTAACGTAACCCTTCCTTTTGGCGCCACCTCTTAGCTGTACTACGTCTTTCGTATGAACGCCGCACCTGCCGATTTTTATTAAATAGGGTTTATTAACGGGTATAATGAACAAGTGACAGTTGGCAACTGGGTTGTGCGTTCGAAATTTATTTTTTGACAAAGAAACAACAAGTAGAGGTTTAGCTTCTTGACAACATTTAAGTAGAGAGAGAGAGAGTACCATAAGATGGTACGCACGTGGCAAGACAGGAGGATCTCTGAGTGTTTACATGGATTAGCCATCGGAAGCTATCCGGGGGGAGGGAGGTTTCAAATCACTTCCAAATAAGTTTACTCTAACTCCTGGCGTACACGCGTCTGCAGAGACGGTGCTGGGTCGTCTGTTCAATAATTCGTTATTTTCATTAGAGACCCCGTGGATGACTGTCTACGAAACTCAGCTCTCTTGCCATAGTGTCTATAGAATAGCATAGCGCTGTTGATACCCAAAGCGGGTGAATATACACGATTTCTATATACAATGTCCGTGGCAACAAAACTAGGCGAGATGGAAAGAAATCTCTGGTCTCTGGAGAGCATCTTGTTCAGGGTTTCTAGGTTGAGTTTCATTGGTTTGGAGAGACGCAATCTAAAATGTTGTAACTCCGCTGTAATAAGCACTTCCGAAAAGCTTGGAATTTGCTTGAAGATCTATAAAATCTGCTTTTTCGCGACTCTGCGATGTTATATAATTATAATGCACACATTTTACATTTAGAATCTGGCGTGTCTTTTATAGTCTCCTTACGCACAGGCGCGTTAGACCCTATTAGGGGGAGCAGTAGCTTATTAAGTATGTCTTCCGACGCCGTCTATTGCGAACGTACCCCACAGGATCGTAAGTTTTCCACCTGTTCGAGAAGAGTAATCTTTACTGATGTTGTTCAGGGATCAAATGTTGTTCAATAAAGTTCATGTTATGCGTCCCATCAAACATGGCTCTCAAGAGGACACGACATTGACATAGTGCCAGTTAATGTGTAGCTAAGTTTTTTGGCAGATCTTCATAGCATCATTTAGTTGCGGCTGTCTTGTGATCTGGTTCAATGTCTTGATCCGTGAGGCGTCCGGGACGGCGGTAGCTATCTACAGATATCAGGAAACAATAGTTAAGCTTATCGACGACTTACCCATGATCCTCAAGGAGCTCAATGATATATCTAATTATATTTAGCTTCTACGCAAGGTGTCACGGCACCTACTCTAATGGGATGTAATTTTGCCCGACTTTCATTCAGCTCTAACCATTTTTCTTTAAGAGCCAGCTAGATAGCAGACAGCGGAATACGAATGAGCCCGACTCGAGCGGTTATCAAATTGCTCTTACACGGCTATTCAAATGCACGGACGGATGACGTTACCCGTTTTGCCGTTAATAACAACAAGACGCCAAATTGCTTATGGCTTGCCTACTTTCTGGAAATTGAAACCAAAAAAAAATTTCGTTTCCACGAAGGTCGCCATGCTGTGGTTTGCTTAAGGCAATAGCACTTTTCTATTGGGTTGGTTTCTCCCATCGCGGACACGACAGATTTTACCTTCATGTATGCCAAAGTGCTCTTTGTCCGCTTTCTAAATTAGTGAATAATTTTATTGGAGGCAGGATGGCGCTGATTAATGGGGCGGGTCCGGGTTTTGCAGCCTATCTTCGGTAAAATGGGCGTCTTGCAACACACTAGAAAAGAGTTCGTTTCTGGTCTGCGGAGTGTAACGCTGTGAAAAAGTAAGTGTACCGTCTGCCTGGGGTATCGTGTTTGATGCAACGTTTGCTCTCCTTGGGGCGGTCTGAAGATTTATCGCTTATTGCGCTTTAATTGCGAGGACGTTCTGTGAAATGTCTATATGATAAAGAGTAGGGACTGACTTATCATTTGTCTTTTACAACGTCAAATATCTTTTATCCAGTACTAAATGCATTGATAATATCTAACCTATGTCTGATACAAAGTGTCATACGACTGTGATTAAGCACAATTCAATCCGTACTGGTATGTCGTTTATGTTTAACTTCAGGGACAAGCCGGAGTGGTGCAACTGTGACTAAATTAGCGCAAGTCTCCTACGCACTTTAGCAGATCTTAAAAACTATAGAAACATACTTCAATATATAGAAATTAACTTTGCGACGGAAGCTTGGTTCGTAAGGCGTTTGTCTATATGTCTGTCTGTCTGTCTGTCTGTGCGTGTGTGTCCGTGCTCGCGCACGCTATCCAGCGGCTCATCGCTGCGATTTCGTCGGAGGCGGGTGTGCGTGCCTTGTATGCTTGTGCTGATTATTGGTAGATGTTGCTGGTACACGTAACTCCGTAATGGTATTGTATTGGCTCGTTATAATATGGCCTATCGCTGCGATGGTCGTTAATCTGGCGATTTTGCTGGTTGAACGGCATCGTCGGCTGGAGTGGAGAGGGCGGCTTCATGGTGGGCGGGGCCTGAAACGAACAGTGGCCAACCGGAGTTGCTTCAGGGTCGCGGTGGATGCGTATCCCAGAGTAACTCTTGCTAGCTATCTGCGAGAGGACAAACGGCCTAGTTGCTTGACGACTTACGTTGGCAATGGTCGCCCTAAGGTTTCTTGACCATTTCTCCTAAAAAGCTTGCAAATTATGGTGACGACTCTATAGATATCCGAGTGAAAGGCCTACAAAAAGCACCGCACAATCTGGAATACGCAAACCGCCAGTGAAATTTATTGTTTACACAGCACCCACTTCCCGGTTCTTCAGGTCCTGTTTGTAACGTAAGTCTTAAAATCTGACGACACATGTAGATCATAGTGCCGCTAGGTAGCGGGGCATTTATTACAACCTTATGTCGTCTAGCTTACTGTCGTAGCTAGTTTAAGCTAAACGTTTGTTCATCGACATACTTGTGCTTATGGAATGTTTGTTAAGAAACTTTGGGTGATGAATTCAGTGGGTTAGGTTTGTGCCACCAGCCATATTTAAGTCTATGCAACTGCTAGATTTAGAGGTGAGGAAAAAGTTTGGTATAAATATTATCGAAGTGCTAAAAATTGGTTTTTAAAAATTACATAATGCTTTTCGTAATTATATCCGATGTAGGTTAATTAAAAAATAAATTAAATATGTTCGTTTAAATACTACTTACTTTAGATCCTTTAGGATGGTCATTAAAAATGCCTCTACAGAGGCATTTTTACTATTGCATTGCATACTTAGACATTAAGTAGATTATAGTTAATAAAAATAAGTACACTAAAAACAGCTCCGCTGCTGGTCCACAGTTTTACCCAATAGCGCCGCTTGATGAATATCTCGTTATGTAGTAGGCAGCTTATTTACATATGGTTTTCAAACCTAATGGTTCCGTGGTTACCTATTTAAGGCTATTCAGCCTTATATGCTGGCCGAAATGCCTTCGATGTATTCAACTGTTTCATCAGCAACCGAGTGTATCTATGAAGAACTTGTACGCTACGGTAGTTCGAAGTATCACCAGACTCTGTTTCATAAGTTAGCCAGCCAGTTGCTCCCAGGAGTGCCAGATAAAATTTATCGATACGCAACCTACATAAATGTAAACGGGGAGCCCAGTTAGCTTGGAAGGTTGAAGAAGATAAGCTATGTTATAAAAAAAAAAAAAAAAAAAACTCTGATAAAGACATTTGTAATTTTCGTAGAGGTTTCCATTTTTATAAAAATCTATCTGTTCTATAAAATAGTTTATCTTCTCTAATATTCGAGATCAGTGGGTAAGTATGGTAAATAAACTTTTGTACAATTATTTTCTTTCCAATGAGTCTAAAACCTTCTCTCTGCTGAAAGATAAAACAAAATTTGGATGTTTCGATTGACCTTTTTTAAGTCTACGTACCAAAAGGTGTATAAAAATTAGGCACGAGTCGATATCAATTAATTTTCCATCTAAGAGCTGAGCTTTGGCCAACTGTTTTGCTTAAAACTCGTAAATCAAACGAATGCAATTTTCTAGTTATTTAAAAGAAAACCATATTACCTGTCATGCGATCATTTCAATATGTAATATGGTAAAATCAAATACTGAACTTCGACATAACTGACACGTGATTTTCGCACATACCTAGCCCTGAGTTCTCTCGTCTATAACTTCGACCCTCGGTAGCATCACTCTACACCGGCAATGCTACACGAAGAACGCAATACGTCCAAGCAATCGTCTTCCTTGTTTTCGGGTGAACCGATTCATTCTAACCGAATTATTTGGTGGGAAACATGACTTTTACGGGAAACATGAGGAAAACGAATTAGCCCTAAGGGCTCTGGTTGATTTCAGCACGTAGACGTCGGAGTGCCACATAAATAAAGTCCCACCCGCATTCACTGTACTTACTTCTAGGTAGGTACGTACGTAGCCAACTACGTTCTGGCTTTTTTACATCGCTCTCGAAGGCTCCGTCCTTTTCTCATCAGGTTCGTTTATGCCTATAAAACGAGCACACAAACCTAATCAAACAACAAACCTGCTCTTTCGTATCAGTCAGTGTTTCACGGACGACGAAAAGACGCACAATCAATATTAAACATTTCATCTCTGTCTATTATCCGGACAACGGAGGATCTGTTGAGCCGAAGTGACGCAAGGTAGTGTCTCTTCCTCTTGAATCGCTATGGAAGTATGTATGGGCAGCACCGACGCGCTAGCTAACCCATACAAACTTAAAAAGAAGGGATTTGTTCACTGGGCGGGCAAACGCCTATAAACATAGAGACTTTATACCATCGATATCAACACTATCAGCCTTGCTCGTCGGCAGCTCAACTACTTTGAGCTGACATTCGTACGCGTAGATTATTATGTACTTTACGCATTTTCCGTAGAAAGACAGTGGCAAGCTAGTGAACGAAGTGCAGACTGGTTCCTCTGTGTTTCTTTGTTTGCGTTTGCATCAGTTAGTTCGTTCACGTCGGCAAAGGAAGCGATAAATTCAAAAGAAAGAACGATGACTCTATGAAAATATAACTAACGCAACATTGGCGTTTGCTGATAGCATTGGTATCGCCAAACGATAACTGCAATCTTTTGTAGTTATGTCGCTGTATTTCAGTTATTCAAATTAAACCCCTTCGTGATTTGAAAAATATAATAATGTGAACTTGTGAGTACCTTTGGTAGCGGCGAACTTTGAACTGAGCTGCGAAAAAATCGTTCGTTGATAAAAACAGTTCGTCAAGTTACATATACGCCCAGGGGCCGGAATTCACAAGTTGTGCCTTTGAATTTAGGCAACAAACATGTGCCTGCCAAAACCCCATTACAATCGTAAGCGCAACCTGGCAATGTGCCTTTACACAGAGCTACGGGTACAATATAACGAATCTTTGACAATAACGAAGAGCGGTGCTCAGCAGTGTCTAAAAGTAAGCTTTATAAATAGCTTCTATACGTACGGTGTCCTGATAAGGCTCCGACGAACAAACTATAAGGTTTATCAGAACAAACTACTTTTTTTTGTTCTAATTGGTGTTAACTTATTGTAGAGGCCTCGAGAGAGTTATGCGCTGCTACAAACTATATATGGGTTGAAATAGCGAATGCTGGTGTGAAAGAAATCGAAATTTACCAAATTGAGGTTACATTGGTACATTGAGGTTACAAACATGATGAGGTCGGGCTAGAGCCGACTACTTCAGTTAAACGGAGACAACAGACCGTGTACGCTAGACCGAAGAGTGGCATGCTGATATAAAAGGATTTAGCGAGCTTGTAGGCTATAAATGTTTACGCAGTATTACCCAACGAAAAATGGCAAAGTTCTAACAAACAAACTTTTGACTGGAAATCTATTCATATGGACGTTCAGTTAAGCGAGCACTGCATTAGACAACCCTTCCGAGATATTCGCTCATAAATTGAATACGTTTTTAATTCAGACTAGATCAGAGAGTTATCTGAATGGTCTATTGGTCTATCTATATTGGTCTTATGATTTTCCTGGAGCTATTTAATGTCGCTACCGTTAAAACGGGAAATCCATAAAAAAAATAAGCCCGTGTCTGGGTCTTCTGAGATATAAGTTCTCCCCTGTAAACATGGCCAGTATCAGACGCAAGGGTTTTTTTCACGTCTATCAAAATCTCACTCAATTACTAAATCTTAACTGGCTTATAGAAGACGCGTGTTATAGCTACGCTCATCCAGTGTTGTAGTTTGCCTATAAAGTGTTTCTAAATCATAGAGTAAAGAACGCATTCAATCCTCTGTTACTCTTAAAGATCGGCCACGGAAGTATACACTCGCTATGGTTCACTAAATATCGTTAATGAAACATGGCAGATTACAATTTAGATAGGTAAACCAATGCTGATTTACTCCATGCGTACATAATTTGATTGAAAGCATCTGGGTTCTTGGCAAGAACTTAATCACTGCTGATGATCCGTTGGGGGTATTTTCCAGGGTAGTAATGCGGAAGTCTCCATAACAGTTTAATTACATAACAGTGGGTAGTGTATCTGCACGCTGATCTTAGGGGCACGATGTGGTCTAAATTCGAAGCTCGGCCGTAAACAGAGAGACAGACTTCGTTTCGTGCTGGAAGCCAGCCGTCTGCTTGATGGAAAACAGGGTGGTAGGACGATTAGTGTCGCGTATGAATACATGTTGTTGGGGTCATGCTTGACGGGAAGTTAGATGAAACTTATAATATTTCTCGATTATTTTAAATCTAAGGTAAACTCTTGGTTTATCTAATAATATCTATATGTAGGTATGTAAGCATGGAAAAATGAGTTTCTCGATTTATCATTTTGACTTGGCTAGACGAAAAGCGTTTTGTACGATTGCGCATTACTTATTCAACCGCTCTTATATTAGCTATTGCAAACGGATTCGACGCACTCTAAAACAGAATAACTTTGGAACTATATACAACGCTAACAAACAGAATTTGACTCGTAAATATTACAGTTTTTACTCAGGTTTAGTTTACTCCAAAAGGATTAAACTTAGAAGGAACAAGATCTTTTAGTCTCAAAAATCAGCGCTTACTGGTCAGGTCCTTATAGGCCACAACGCTGCGGAAGTCCATCGAAGATTGGTATAGGCATTAGACAGGTAGACCGTGAACGATGCAAACGTTTGACGAGTGGAGCTCAGGTTGTTAAAAATAAGCGAGGAGGTGACCCGACGTCAAAACCCAATAGACCAGCAAACAAACGCTGCGGCAATCAAGGTGCTGTACGGAAGTAAACTATGGAGTTTATGGGCTTGGTCAACCGAAAGTGGCACTTCAGGTTTAACGTGTGACAAAACTGTAACCAGAGCTCTAAAAATACAACGTTAAGTGACTTCGGACGTAAAGTGATGGTAGTACATGCGATAGACATCAGAGACATGCATCACTATAGGATCCTCGTCAAAAGTAAAACAACGAACGCGGTTCGCTACCTCGAGTTCCCCAAGGGGCTCATGGGCTGTTAGCACGGCAGTTGGATCTTCATTGCCACACTTCTACCTGAACTTAAGTAAAGAAATATTCAACGAATTTAACCTGCCTATTTTTCTGATCTAAGTCTGCGTGATTACGGGCTTTCGATGCCCTAAAAAAGCATATTGGTGGGTAAGTATACCTCATTATTGATTTGCCTAGAGAAACCGTAGACAAATGAATTGCATATGGAAACGCAAATGGTAAATAGATGGAAGTTCTGCCACTGTGTAAAGGACCTCTAACACATATCAAAAAGTTATCATTCTGACCCAACTACTTAAAAAATTACAGAATTTCAAAGTCTGCCGGATTGGTTTGTAATATTATACAAAATCTAATGCAGACGCCGCACGTAATGACAAAAATGTACCCGGTGAGCAATACGGAATATTTGACAGCGTTGTTTACCTAATACACAACTAGCTGCACAAAAGTTCATGTCTTATTTAATATATGCGGCATTCGATGATTGTACACATCTTCGGCTGGATGACTTACATAAAAATACCTGCTAGAACCAGCTGCGTAACAACATCTATGGCTATTTAGATGCAGAACGCTCCCAGGTGCGAGGCGCACGCTCCTGTCAGCTAACGACAAAGGTAAACCAGTTCGCTTTACTTTGGTGGCAGCGGCGGGGAGGCTGACGACGAGGTCGAAATCGTACAAGAATGTCTGGAAGGACTAGCTAATTGGGGCAACGCAAGCGATGGGCAGAAGAGTTCGAGCGACCCGCGAAGGGACCGAAATAACTATAGGACGTCAGGTGGGCGCAAAGATATTTATAAGGAATGGCCTATACTTTGTTATATTTGATGATCGGTGGAGAATAGAGGCGTCAAAGATCCTAAAGAAGTTATGCGAGTGTTGAAACACTTCTTCCGTTGCTATAGTGAAGTGGGCAAGACGTTTAGCGAGTTCGGGAGTGGCAAGCGGTCTTTGCTAGATGAGGTAGGTGTGCTGTATAAATTCAGTATGTTTGGATAGCATTCGAATAACAGCGAGATCCGCACTCATATTTCTCACCGCAGCGAAGAGAACTTCTTGTACTTAGTTAGTGCTCAGTTAGTGTGAGATTATAAACCATATAGCATTTGCTGGTGGAAGCCTCCCGAGAGAACTCTGCAAGGACTAGGTCCAGCTCAAACCGTGATGTTTAGGACAGCAAGAGTTGTGCTTTTGAAGGCTTGAAGCCGCGGACTCGTACGACGCGACCTTCGCGATGCACCAATTTGCTTGTCCATTTGAAGAAAATGAAACACTATCTGGTAAACGGTTTACAACTTATAACAGAAACGCACCGAGCGCTAGAGGATACCGGCTATGGGATGACGACATTTCGGTGGATAGACATGGCCGAGTTATCTCAGATGAAATACTGAACAAATACGCGCCTACGGCTTTATAAGTCTTGCAACGTCTCGTTTTTGAATAGGAAAAAGAGACTGAAATAAAACACTAAAACTAATCGATACCCGCCTAATGAGCCTTTCAGAGCTTCCTCGAATTACAATGGTTCCACCGAAAGCAGCTCTGCAACCACATGATGTATATATGCGGCTCAAGACGACATATACCCTGATCTTACCACCCTTGGAGCTTTCTTTCTAGTAAATTTGGCCTTTTAAACATGGACAAACTGACAAAAGGAAATTTGGCAAACAGTACATATACCTGTTCTAGACTAACGTAGCCTTCAACAGCCCCTCAGGACGCCCTTTCGATGCTTTCAGGGTTCGGAATTAAGCTAATTGCGTAATCCCTATTGTCATCCCAGATATTTTGTCATAAAGGACACATTTTATACCAACAACGTTGAGCCTTACAGCTGTGTGAATGCTCACGAGGGCCGAGTGGTCCTACCAAGTCCTACAACTAATAACGTTTCTCGCATATGTACACACAGTCGCTGAATACATACGAGATCTTTCGGTGGTGACGAACTATAAGCTCAGTTTTGAAATTCTTATTTTAAATACGAATAGATAAGCTACGCTATTGCCTAAATACTATGATGGTTCATAATTAAAAGTTTTGAATTTCTTCATCCAAAGTTCACTAAAATTTTCTTCCACCGACAATAACAACAAAAGATCGATGCTTAAGACACACACGATAAACCTGAACGAATAGAAAAAAAGCTATTTTTTTTGTTTTAAACGTATTTATGTAGTACCATGGAGTGCGATGGCCCTACGTGCCTCAGAGAATATGTAGGCACCATTTAAATAGTTCAAAATTAGATCACATTGCGCTAGAATATAAACCGTAACATATTCAGTGTCTCAGAAGTATCAGATTCACAAACACAATGGACAATGTAAAAAACGACTGAATAAGCTAAACTGGATTCATACGTTTTTGTTTAATCTAAAAACAAATATTTAGTGTGAGAAGTATATTGGTGAAATGTTTATATACAGACTCAAAGTGCTTCATATGGCGAGAATTGATAGAATCAACAATAATATGGACAGTAAAGGTGGTTGGATTCACACGATAAAAAAGCATAATTATACTTTTTTTTTCTTGGGACCATACGATGTAAGGGTTAGAAAGTCATGAGAACATTGAAATAGTGATTCTCATATTATTTTTGTGTTTATTTTCGTTTATCTATTTGGCAGAAGATAAAACACTGTCTGTCTGTGTCGTTTTGACACGTCTGTTTGTTTTTGCGAAACTTCCCATGTTTCAGAGGGAGAGCGTCGATTTTTAGGTGTGCCGCGTAGCCGTACTTTATTAGCATATAGAACCCCCTCAACTTATTATAGTTTATCCTTCTAATTAGAATGATCATCTTAGTAATGGGTACCGTAATAATAGTGGTATTAATAATACTGTGACTAAAAGCGTAACTTTTTTATATTGATAGTAATTATACTATTGTACGGGTGTAGGACAACAAGAAAAGTACGTTCGTTCTGCTTCGATTTATTAGGACTAACTTTCCAGTTAAGGATAAATAATGGATAATAGCAACTTCGAGTACAACCCATACAGTGGATAGCCCTTCAAATAGATAGTATAAACAAATAAAAATGTATTTGCTTGTAAAACAATAAAAATCTGCCTATCTATAACCCACGGTCGCCTAATTATCGTGGGTTTTAGATGAGTACAACCAGCGGTTAATTGTCGGCGACGCTTAGTTCGTTATAAATATGACGTTAACTAGAATATCCTAATTTTACCGATTTGTATATTCCTAAATAATAGTTCAATTTTACAAGTTATCTGGAAGTGGTAAACAGGACGTTGGACTTCGTAAAATCAATCAATCAATCTAACTGGAATTAGTCAGAGTAATGGGCATTCGTTTGTGACAGCCGTCGGTGCGATCAATGCAAAAACGAGATCCTAGATTGGACTATCTCTTCATCTCGAACATATATCCATAGATGTGTTAGCTAAGCTCCCTTTCGCAAGCTAAATTCGTCTAAAAAGACCCAGGGGTTATTTCAACATAAAGTATTGAGACGTGCTTTTTCCTACGCGTCTGTTTGAGTAAATTGTTTAGATAAACGGCTACTGAACAATTGTTATTAGTTTACCGTCATAAACAGCAGCTTTTTTTTTTTTTTTGCTTTTCGACTGCTTCGGCCATGCAAGCTATGAAGAGCACGTACCGTCTGGCCGAAAAGCTAAGAACGAATATATATATGTTTTTAAAAGATCTAGTCGTGCTTCAATACAGAGTGAGTGGACCAGCTAAGACATAGAATTACGTAACTTTTGTCTAACTTCGAATCGTTTGATCTTAAAGAAGGTGGTATTCGTGTGAATGCTACTTCGTATCTGAAAGTTGGTTTCTTAGATGGAACTATTATTACTAGCGATACTCAAGTTCCAACGTAATGTATAGCGACAAGTGTATAGTATTCAGCCTGGTGGCGGATTGTAGCCCATAACTTATGGCTATTTGACGTTTCTTCCATGTTTCCTACTGGCAGCTGGACAACAAAACGTGTCTCTTGCTAGGCCAGAGCAAACAATATCACAGCAGTCTGACCTTCTCGAAAGATAGAGGCCTTGAACAAAATCTCAGGTTGGGGCCGCTCCGAATAGAAAGGCTAAAAAATAGTATAAAAGCGTATGCTGATAGAGAAACTGTTGGTGATTTGGTCTGAATTCCTTAACCGCTCTTCCAACCGGCTCTCAAAGCAAATTTATTTGATAGTTCCACATAAATACTATACCAAAGTTTGTAATACTGACTACTCATTCGGCCATTTCTTGACCGAAAATACTCGTATTTTTCTTTATGCTGTGAACTGTGTTTACATTTAGTGAACATTTCGTATCTATTGGCCGGCTACGTGCGCTGGTATGTTCAAAATGGATCCCTGTTCGGCAGACCTGCTAAACGACGGGGTGAGCCTTCTGTAAGGAGACAGATGGGCTGCGAACCATGAGAGACAGCGGGGGTTTATAATGAAAGCTGCTTTACATGACCTATTGGATTTCTACCTCGGACTGATGATAACTGCGAAGACGCGACAAGGCAGACAAAGAGGATGAAGCGCAGAGAATAATTCTTGCCAAAAAAAAGCACCAACAAGATGCCGAAAATCGTAGCTTTATATTATTTTCTTTATTTACCTACTTAATTGCTCAGTCTGGCACACGTGTCAAGAAGAGAGCTATGCCTTTCATAGAGATCCCGCGCGGAAGGGCTTTAGTCTAATACATTTCTTCTAGATGGTTTAAAAATACAAACTTAAATTAGTCTTCACCATATTTGAGCTGGAAATCGAGCTGAGCTTTTTAATTTTGACATGTACCAACGCTGTAACATCTGAAAGGGACTTCCGCCGACGTAACTTAGCATTGAGCAGTTTCCGGAAAGACCGAATCGAATTAGGGTGTATTGCTATCATTTCGCATTTAAGACGACAGTCTCAGATTCATTTCTCGTTAGATAGCTAATTGCCTCTTACGTGTGACACACTAAAGTATAATATATCTGAAACGAATGAAATTGAAGTGGCGGAAAGTTACGTACATGCTGAACGCTATAATGATAATTCTAGGAATGAAGTATTCTTCATGACTAAGTTTTTCTAAGTTTCTTGACTAAGAGTTCATTGGGTCGTGCGTGCTATACGTTTTTGCTTACAATATAACAATTAGTCCGATACTCAGAATGTGCGCCAATGTACAATAGCGTGAATTGGGTCTTCTAGAATATTCCAGTACCTTGTAGACGTATCAAAGAAAAGCAAAAAGGCCCAACTGTGAGTACTGCGCCCCCTGCTTGTCGCTATCCTAGAAAGCGACGAACTTATTAAGCGAGCCAATTTGAAAACGAATACTTCTATTTGATTAAATGTTTGTTATTGTTTTTTAAGTTTATTAAGTGTTGTTGAATTATTGACGTTGTTTGCTTGACATCTTTGTTTCCGATGTTTGAGCAACTTTCCAATGCGCCAGCCGTTCTAAAGACATTTCACAGCAGCTAAAATCTATTAGCCGACTTATAATTAAGAAATACGTCCTTAGTGCTTCGATTTATTTTACATATCGCTTAAGGTTAGCTGAGGAAATGTCTAAATTTTCCAATATCTCTAAAATATTTTCGGCTTTAATCGTCTTGACAATGCCATCGCCCCAGATGCCAGCGCGCGTACGTCTTTGCGCGAGATGCCGAAACCACAACGAAAAAAACCTCGTAAAGGATCATAAGGACCAGTGCAAATACAGGTAAGATACATGGCCATTATAAACAGTCTTAATCGTACCGTAATTCGTGTGTTTGTGCAGCATAGAAGCAGTCTATGGTCCGACTCGACGCTGTGTACATTACACTATCGCTAACAATCAAGTAACGCTTCTCGTTCATTGTTGTTGTAACGCCTTGATCGGCTTGAAGAAGGTTTTTTTTTCAGGTCTTGATGCTTTGTCCATCTGTCAAGTTATACTTAATTTCTTCCACTCGTTTCTGCTCTAGAGACTGCAAATGCGAGAACTGTATCCTAATTCTCCAAAGGCAGCAGGTACAGGGTAAACTGAAAAGACTCCAGAGTTCAGAGAGCACCTCCAGGAGAGGCGCTACAACTCGAGTCCAGTCAAATAGTACCAACCAAAAAAACCATCCGCAGGAATTGCATCGCCGTCTACGATACCAACATGTGCCTCCGCAACAACAGGTGGACACGGCTCGTCATCTACAATATCAATTTCGCGTAAGTGAGACGATCCTAATAGCTTTGATGAAGCGACGCGGTGTTTTTCAAATCGAGAGCTAGGTCAACTAGTAAACACATAATAGACAATAGTTAAATAATTGTCAAATAAAACTAAGACGGGTCACATTTAAACGTAGATGCCCGGTTTTTTTTTATGAGGCTGTGTGGAACACGGCATGCGTCAACGATTCCAGAAAACAATGCACGATCGCGACGGGTGCTGATGCCGAACCACGTAACACCGTGCTCCGAAACGACCGAACACAGATCAAAGTAGTTCCTAGAAGAACATCTGACCGGCAAAATGGTGCCGTATATAGTGAAAATTAAATACCCTGGGGTGAGCTAAGATGGAAACTAAGGTGAAATAGGGGCTCGTTTTAGGGGACATTTATAGAAAGCACCGATTTTTTATGCATCAACAATGCGTTCGATTTACGTTTATGGTTTAAAATAGCAGCCTCTAGTCGTTTCTTTAACGTACAGAGTGTACAATTAATGAAATTTGTTGTTCTTTTACAACTTTTGACTTGTATGTTATATACTGTTACTTCGTAAGCCCGTAGTCATTGGCAGGATCACAATATGAATAGAAAAGGACGGCGTTTTCGACACCTTTTAATCGCCTTCGAAGATGCTTTAATCCGGTCTAGCTGCGGCCTAGTCCTCCTACGAGCACTCTGTGGTTGAGATTTCAACCGAAAAATAGTTTGGTAAATTGTACCTTAAATCCAAAATAAGCTGCACTAAGTTCAATGGGGATCATCTTGAGCCGCTTCTGGAGAAGAGTAATTGTCGAATGCCCCTATATCTACATCTTACCCATGGAGCTTTCACTGTACGCGCAGCAAATATTTTGGATCACTTTGGAGCTTTGTTAGTCGACATATTTTTTCCGAAATGACGCTCGTCTATGAAGTTTAAGGCCAAACTTAAATATCGTGCCATAAGCAAGACAATCACTTTGTACAAAAACAAACCTCTCAAACGGTATCTAACACATCGACATCAGGGAGAAGATTAGAAAGGTTAGTAAAAACAGCCGGTACTTCAGCCCTGACGTAGCAATTTTTGCAGGTCAAGCTTTAACGCCAAACAAAATTCATATTTAAAAGTTTGTGTCATCCGCCGGGTGCGCAACAGTCTACAATATACAGGTCGAAGCTCTTACTGGGTAAAATATGCACTGACGGTGATAATGATGATCGGGTTCCCGAAGCTAGCTTGTTTTACTGATCTGCTCTGGTTCTTCAGGCCGGCTCAAATCAGGAACGGTCAACAGTATCATCGTCTATAAGGAGTACTTTCTCAGAGCCAACGACATCGTTTGGGCCAACTTTCTCGTCACCCTCATGTAAGTGATAATTTTAATTTACGTAATATCATAGACGTTCGAATACAGTTCGTTGCCATCGTACCATAAGCATTCCGGCCCGGCAATCTTCTCAGGTATAAGCAGTCATAACAAAAATATCGCATTCACATATGATGCCTGTATTAGCAATAAATGAAAGATAAAATTGTGTACAAAATATGCGGCACGTTGGCAGAAGACACTTAATTTTTGCGTTAATAAACAATAAATGAAAATCAAGCAAACAATGCATAAACACGGGACAATGACAAATAAGCAGTAAGACAAATTCAATACCAGCTAACACATCACTGGTACCTGACGTTCGTCGAGGCTTCGTTCGTACCGTATTTCTGTTTCTAGACGGCTAATTGATTTGTTTTCATCATTACTCTATTTTATTTGCCAACTTCTGCAGCAGCCAGCGTCAGTTTTGCTGATGACCATCAACCAGCAGCATCAGAGTCTGTTTGGTCTTCTTTCGAATAAAAGACCGAATCGGCGAAACCCTTTATTGCTTCTGGTTTCGTCTATGCCGTTAACTTTGAATGCTTGTCCTTCTTTGAAATTCGTGTGTCCCTTGTTCCTTTCCTCGTCGTGATGACGGCGCTGTTTCCCTTGATACGGGCCGCACGGACGCTGGCCGCTTGATCGGTCCCACTTAGCGCATTTGGTCTCCGCATTCTAGCTCGTGCATAGGCTTCCCTAACGCGGACGCTTCTGTCGACTCAAAATTGGAGTTGCCACCTTCTTTGGCGGACTCAAGCCACTCACGAGATGGTTTCTTTCCCTGTAGAACGCTCTAGAGTAGTGTAAGCCGAAAGTACTATAGTTGTTAGGAAAGCATCGGGTCGTGTTTTACGGAAGAATCCGACGGCGACGATTCATCGGCAGGTAGCAACTGCAGAATAACGTCAAGAAGATCACGCTGATAGTGAAGGCATCAGTGGAAAATGGAAATAGTTGAAATGGAACAGAAATATCGAAGGAAGTGGCCTACAGGCTGGTAAGCGGACGCTTGAAACGCGACGTTATCGACGTATTTTGGTTTTGAAGCTATAAGAAGGAAGAGAAACGATCGGTTCGCCGTTTGCCTGAGCAGAAAAGGCAACGACTAGCAACAAACTAGGTTGCTCACAGTCAATACACTACAGAAATATCCCGACTGGAACAAAGAGGCTCACCACGGAGGCATCATCGTCCGCCGATCGGTGTATTTGATAGAAATGTTCAACAATGGGTTTGTCAATTAAATGTTGTTGAATAACTGACGACGATATACGATGTAATTAACATGGGCCTCTTTTAACAACATCTCATATCTGCCTCATACTTTATTTAATTTTATTTATATAGCAAGCATATGTATCGTGGGGCCGAAAGAGCCGATGGACTCGGTGGGTGACCTTTGTGTTTGATCAGTTCAAAGTCAGCTTCGTTAATATCCCTTTCAATTTCTATTTGAATATTTATTTGCTACAGATAAGTGAACAGATCAAAACTATCCATGTACATGTATTTCGTTATATGACGATGGCTGACGAAGGTTGGTTTATTGTTGCCAAACGGGGTCCTTTTTCATCGTAGTGAGAATCAAACGGGCTTTATAGACAGAACTATTGGAGGGTTAACGTAGACGTCATCGGTTAGAAATAGTGAAACGATCTACGTTCGATTGAGGACCGTAAAACAGAAACGAGGCTTAATTGTGTGATTTAGCTAGAGTGATGATAGAGAATGATTGACCACAGTCTATTGCAGCTAATGATAACAGCCAAGCAAAGTTCGTGAAACTATTCGAAATCCATCTAGTAGAAGTTAGCGTCTGGTAGAAAATCATCGGGTTTGGAAAGTTCCGTTTGGTACCTAAAATAAATTATGGATTGCTCGATTTCGCAGTGTTATGGCTTATATACGACAGCAATGGGTCTATATTTCGATCACGTGTCAACATTGCTTTATGATCCAGCGCAGTTCAGTTAAGGAAACAGAAATGCATTGGTGGTAATTCATTAGTGCTTATATGCTTATAACGTAAATATTTGCGTGCACACACAACGTTACGGCCTATTCAAAATAGGTATGACAAAGACAGATAGCAGTACTCCAGTAGGCGGTTCCGGTTAGTCTAAAGTTTTGCTTTTTCCTGCAGCTTATTTACTACAATCATATTTTCTCTAAATCAGCTTGTTCTCATTTTGAAATACCTTAGTGTCTTCGTTTTACTTGGGCCTGCCGCTGCAGCTTCAGCTTCTAGACTCAAGTTTGGGGCTCTCGCTGGGAGCACCTTTTGCTGGACCTCTTGCTGCTCTTGGACATCTAGCGTCCTTAAATGTCGCTAGCCAGTTAGCTCATCCTGGCACTTCTGGGAACTCACGCACACAACCATCTTTAGCAGGTCAGCATACGCTCGTTTCCAACAAGAAAGCTATAGGTATATAGGTACGTATCAATCAATTCCTAACTTTTTCAGCAGTTTCATTATGATATGATTCGGCTAAATGGTTCAGATTAGGCTAATTTAAACTAAATTAGGCGCCAATTTAAACTAAATCAGGCTCATTCATACGGGCACACACTCCGCCTTCTGCGGTGCCTTGAACTACTGGGTTTTGGACAGCGAAGCTGGACTATGCCGATTTGAGTCCGGCAACGGGATTCACGCTCCCGTCAAATTTTAAACTTACGAACATTATGTTAAGAAATATGATATGCATTATATATTACGTAGGTAAATTGCTACCTATTGATACTACAGCTGCTTTGACCGTTCTTTTTTTTAGTCACATTTACCAGTTGAGGGTTTTTTTTGCCTGCAACACGAGCCATAATGTTAAACGTTAAACATTCAGTGTAGGCTGGAAAGTTTTCGAAATGTAAGTTTATTAGCCAGCAAATATATTTATACAGTCATCTATAGTATCAGAGACCAAACCGAGCAATTATTGACCCTTTATATGACTTTACATTATAGGGCAATCAGAGCTTTCGCCGGGAGCTAGCACTGAACAATGCAATATTAAGAAGAAAAGTTAGAACACCGGACTTCGTCGTATTCTCCTTAGATTTGCGGAAAATATCTGAAGTTTACATTCGACTGATATGCAGACGATCTTTGGTCGCCTAACGCACACAAAAATATGTATATATTCGGTTATATATAATATATTAGATACAATCTATTTACATTTTGAATATGCAATGAGTAACTGGTAGTGAACCAATCTTTACCCAATTTGTAAACGCACAATATATCACTGTATCTGATAGCCAGGCCGGAATCATGTACAGTTTCTAAATAAAGATACCTTGTTTTGCTTTGAATATCTATACCTATAGTTCTAAAAGTATGATGTCTACTCAGTTATGATTAGCTATCCTAAAAACGGACCTTTCCGGCCATCTTTACAAGCAGTCGGTTGTCCTTCAGAACAGCCTGTCATTGACACACCCGAGTGAAACCCACACAGCCTGAGTTGTATTCCGTGTGCTGCTAAAGGAAAAAACCTTGAGCACTGGCCGTGTAGGAATTATTTTTCCCTTAAATTAGCAGGACCGATAAGCTTCGAGCGAAACGTTGCAAAGTACTTTATGATTGTCGTTTCAACGAGTCGATCTTCACCATCAGCCTATTGTGTTCCTTCTCCATTCAGAAGCAAACCAATAAATGTTAAGAACCAATGGAATATATACTTAACGCGTAGCCAACAGCCGGCGATTTAATTGTTTATCTGAAATGAAGTCTCCATGGTTCCAAACTACACGTTAGAGGTACAGTCATATAATTGTTCGGCGCAATCTAATACCTACTTGAATCTCTATATAGTGTTTTTTTTTTTGCAATGCTGCGATGCAAGCCAATCGTAGGAGGAGCAGTGCTGTGAAGATATAATACGGACTAGTCTGATCAATAGCGTACATTACGCAGAGCAGTTTTGTGACACTATAAGCTCGTCTTTTATCGCCAGTGATAAGCCCGCTTTGTCCAACTGTGCCCATATAAGAACAGTATCTACTTTTACAAGCCAATACGACATAACCTGTCGCTTCCGACTGTTTACCTTACTTAATTTTTACTCGTTAAACGCTCTAGCTATCAGGCAGCTTTCTACGCAGCAATTGGAAACAATAGGTTCTTTGCGAACAAAATAAAATGCAGAATCGTCTCCTCTAGCTCCGCTAACGATAAGAGGCCTCTCAAGAAACCTTGTGCAGAGGCCGCTACGAATACTCGGATGAAAAATCGTAGAAATCTGCAAAAGGAAAGTGCGCTGCTCCGTACCTATCGGACGCACTGTCGTCATGACGCCTGCTCTAGCGCCATATTTAACGTATATTCTACAATGAGATATGCTTAAGTCCGCCGCGGGTTGGCGATATGCCTGTCACTGTCATATTTTAAACGAGCGTGTGTAACGCTAGTATTTTTCTAAAGTGTTTACTCTTTGCGGTAATATAGTGCGATCATATAGGCAAAACGTCCAATGTGTATCGGGATGCGTTTAGGTGAAGCGGTAGTAAACGTGTGAGTTCGACCACAATAAGACTAAACGAAAAGGCATTACTTTACATCATGTTTCTAAAAGCTTGCAGTGGGAATAGGTTGACGTACTCGCGAGCTCAGACGCAGAGGAATGTTTCGAGATGGCTATCTATCTCAGTATCGTTTCTTAGTTACACGCCTTACATGGCATTCGTTTTGCCAACGATTCTCAGCACGTACATATATTTCGATCGAACAAGATGGTCACGCAGA
The DNA here is from genome assembly GCF_002532875.2 of Varroa jacobsoni. Taxonomy (NCBI): domain Eukaryota; kingdom Metazoa; phylum Arthropoda; class Arachnida; order Mesostigmata; family Varroidae; genus Varroa; species Varroa jacobsoni. The sequence continues at coordinate 5,112 of NW_019213180.1, read as the reverse complement.
CTAAGCTAAGCGTAAGGGTTAAAATACGATTGTTCAACTTCAGAAAGTTCAAATGTCTTTGTTAGTATCTCATCAGTTGGACTGTGGCGTGGCCCTAGACAGGTGTAACTTAAAGGCTATTAGCTATTATCTCATGATCTTGCGCTCGAAGCTTCTTGTGTGGGGTACGTGAACGTTTTTAAAAAGCTAGTTTCATACTATCAGGTAGGTAAAGGCAGACTAAACTAAGCATCACACTGATTACTGATACAGGCACCTACTGGTTCTATTTTGCATACATTAGGTCGACTAGACAGGTTCACTGTAGGCGCCATGAAAGTGGTGACCCTGTTTGGGAAATTTCGAAAGCGCCAAGGCCTTTGATTTACGTTGTAAGCGCAAAATAAAGCTAATAGTTTATGGAACAACTTAATAATTATCGGAATAATATAATGGTTACATTAAAAAAAATACATTTCAACGTTTGCTTCTGGAATGAGCCTTATAATGAAACTTCGAGCTCTAATACGGTTGTTAGAATTCAGACCTTGAGTGCCATGTGCAACAGAATGCTCTGTGGGACAAATTACAAACATTTGATGGAAAAGATCCATTTGTCGGCACACTGTGACCCCAGCCCATTTCGAGCGCATGCCAGTGCAGATAAGAAAAACAACAGAGCTAACAAATACTTTGTCTGCAAGCGGTCTTCGATATTGTTTAGAATGTGGACAAACGGGGTCGAATGACCCCTAAAACGACTACGCGTTACATTAAATATCGCACTAATTAAATAACTAATAGCATACGATAGGCAAATCACTCTCCTATCTGCAGATAATATTTTGTGGTCCTTTAAAAAACAAAAAGGCCACAGTTTTCTATGCACTTCGTAAGCCATCATGATCATTTTAGATAGAAGTAGCCAACTTCGAGCGGATACGATTAGCATTATTGTCTATAGGAACTCGCTGATTAGAATCTTCTTCCGTTTACTTTTTCCGATTGTCAGAAATTGCCGTTGCTGAAACTGCTGTTGTTATCATCATTATGAAACCGCTTTTTATTATAGCTTGTTGTCCATCGTTCCACCGACTCGACGCGCGTAGCCGACCGGCGACATCAATACTAACAAGTGTTCGTCTTTGTTTCAAGCGAGAAAAATAAAAAACATCATACAAAGAAAGCTTTAATTCTAGCTTCTAGACACTCTGCCACCTCACACCTCTGTCATTTATAGTCAAAAAGCGATCGGCTCGATTCGGCGACTCTACAGAAGGCTCTGCCAAGAAATACATACATTTACTAGTGCTATAGAATAACAGAAACAGATCATGAAAGCCGTTGAAAAAAAAACACTTCTACTTCGAAAAAATCTCAAAAGAGAACCGGGCAGCTATGAAGCATCGATACCTTTGAAAGCAGTACGTAAATCAGGACAGACGAACACTTACTCATGAAAATATACAGGGTTATTACTTTCTGGGCTTTTCTCGTCTACCTTAAGAGCAGTCGTCGGGTCGTCGAAGAACTTCAAAAATATCATTTGCTGATATGATCACAGCGCACTTACGGGTGCAGTTGAACTTTTCTAACTGCTTTTAGTTTTTAGGATTTCGAAAATAAAACAAGTGAGCTTGAATGTTTTTCAAGTCGCATTTAGAGATAAAAATTGCCAGACACCGGCCAGAGGTATCATAAACCCTTAAATTTGTGGAAAAGTACAAGACATACAACGGTCGGTTGAATAACACGGGTTTCAGACCCCTTTTCCATAGAAGAAAAGCTTGTGTCTAAATCTACCGCGTGCGTATCGGGCTTGTTAACAAGTTATATTTTTATATTTTTTTTTCCTTTTTATAAACTTCACCTTGATATACAGTGAGTGAAAAGCTACGCACGACTGTGAGAAAATTAAGCAGTTAAATTGTTTCATAGATAATCTTTTTTTTTTTTTTTTTGTTTATTTTAAGTCAAAAACGGTCATGGAAAGTCTGTCTTAATAGACATTAAGCTCTGCTTCAAATTTTGAACAGTCCTCACGATTTGAAACGAAATTCCATGCTTTTTAGAAAAAATGTCTAGATAGTTTTCCTTATTTTTTGCTCTAGAGTACATATCACTATTTGAGATAGCATTCATAAAACACAGAGTGGAAGTAAACTTCATGAAACGTTGCTTTTGGAGCCGCGAAATTTTGCTCGATTTTTCTCAAGGTTGCGCAATTTTTGAAACACCCTGTAGACGGAACTGATCACCCAGTGGACGATTTCCGTGGAAACAATCGGCTGCTCAGTGATCGACCACTTTAAAATGTACCCCCGTCGAGTTTCTCGCTGCTTTTGAAGTTAAAATAAAGAGAATCGTCAGCTTGGCTTATTTGTGGGTAGTAGAGGATGCTATTGCGCCAATGATATGCGTAAATGAGTCCCACAGGCTTTTTTCTATCGACACGGAGGTTACAGATATACGTACTTGTAAATGGGTGAATAGAAAAAGATTCTAGAAAAGATTTATTTTTTGCTTGGACTACATTCGAAAGCGCTTATTAAGCTATATATAAAAAAAAAAAAAAAAAAAAGAAAAAAAAAACCTACAACGGGTTCCTCTAACTCGCATAAGGCTTTGTAAAAATAATTTTTTTTATATATATACTTGGTACATGGCAGCGTTTGTTGAAGTCAAGAGCAACTCAAGGGCTTAAAGAAACAGGCTGGAAGAAAGCGATGTACTACCAATAGTCGTAAACTCTTGTGTCCTATGTCCTGGTGAGAAAGGCAATGCATCTATTGCTCTTCGGTTCGGCGTGACCTCATGTATAGATGATTCACCTCTTTTTTTGTGTGTTTAATTGTCGGTGTACAAAGTTGAGATGATTGGCTTTTTGAGCTACACTCGGTCGATAACTGAGCTGACCTTTACGGTGACTTAAATTTTGCAGTCAAATTAGAATATGTCGAACTCTTAACTACCTACAGGAAACGTTTTCTAGTGTAAGGGTTAATATGTTGTCAAGTATAGTATTTGCTTGAGGAGCGCATTTAAAATTGTACAATCTTGACTAAATCTTCCTCTGTGTAGTAGGCGTAGGTGGGAGGAAAGCATTTCTCTAGAAATGAATGTATATAACACAAGATTTTGCACAATAGTCCCAAATTGTCGTTATACTCGGTCCACGTACAGCTGACCTGTAACGTGAAAAATAAGTTTTTGCCGATAGGTTATAATTTAAACTTAAAAAAACTTTCTTTGAAACATATTAGTACCTTTATATTACTTAAATGTACAAAGTTCATTTTTGAGAGCGTCTCTCAGTAATTTATGCTTCCATGAGCGACTTACACTAATGCTGTAGGTCTCATTTCTCGCAATAAAAACTCGTTTTTTTTTTTTAACATAATAAGGAAAACATTTTCACTAACTTTTTTCTAACTAAACAAACCAAAGAATAAAAACTCAACTAGCTGAATATCTACATTGTAGAACGCAAAAAACTGACTGATTGTGTACGAGCACACACACTACGTTAGGCGTAGGTCTCCTTTATATGTGTGATGACTATTTATATAGACGGTATATAAATTTGAAGCATAGCATTGAGCTACAAATATGCTCACTAGAGTATCTCGTCTTTAGCTAAAAGCACCTGTTGATTAACGATATTGCCTCTCTAGGTTAGTACGAATGGGACAGGTTTTTTACGTTTCTTTTAGCTCCTCATTAAAAACTTCAAATCTACCCTTAACCCTTTCGCGTTTAGGTACTTGACATTCATATTTAGAGACTGTCAGAGATCTAGCCCACTGTGAACTGGATGAGTTGATCTTAGAAAAATGCCAGCTGATTTCCCGTTTATATTTAAAAGAAAACTTAGAATCAAACACGAAATGTGTATAGCTTTAATATGAAGTCTCATGAATCGTTATATAAGAGGTTATGCTTATATTAGACGCTAAACAGTTTATTATATGGGGCTTGGGATGCGGAAATAATATGGCCGCTCATAGCTCCAACGGCTCTAAACCACAGTTGCTAACTTCCAAGTAATTACACTTAAATCTGAGCCGATGTTTGGCGGCATTTCGCATGCAAAACTCGAAACCTCTTATTTAAATATTAATTATTCTGAGGTAACGTTCAAAAGCAGTATTGGAAGCAAATCCCGAAATATTTTTCTATGCATTAAGTTATCACAATTTAGAACTTTTTACACAGGTCTTATATAATAATTAGTAATCGATTTCAGTCTTCTTAGAAATTGTACGTGCTATTATAAGTTCATTTAGTGACACTTAAGTTATTTCAATGTCATAACCACCATAAGACTCGAATACCCCGGCAGCACCATTTTATAGCTCAACAGTAGGCTAAGAAGTGGCCAGTTTGTCTCGAGTAAGGTCTATACATGTGTGATGACAGTCTCAATAATGAATCTAACGGTATCTTATTTTGCACGGGTTTTTTTTGTTTTTTACTTTGCACAAAAAACATTAGTATAGTCCAGGTTTTGCGATTACGCTTAAAATTATATGCTACGGTCTCATTTATAGCGCTCGCAAAATACAATAATGTTTCTTGCTTTGTATATTTGTTGAGAAGTGACACGTGCTGGCCCGGTTATTAAGCCTGTTATTAAAACGAGTTTACAAGTGAGCGCCGTAAGTAAGCTTTGCAGTTGTAAACAGAATAATTCTTCTGTTAATCAAAGCATAGTTTATTTTACGGCGGCTTCTACTTCTAGACTTTCGTTAACAAAACAAAAATGTTTCTTTCTGAACTCAAGCTCTTTATTCAGTTTAAATTAAAAAATCCACATTATAAGATAAGCGATAAACAAATCAAGACTAACGAAATAAAAACAAGGTCTATTGATTGCTTAAGAAACATTGCCTTTACTTTTATGTTGAGATCTTAGGTAGACTTAAATGCAGCGAGATCGCATTGAGATACAGTACAGAGGTTCCTTTCATTTCTCCATTACCCACTTGTTACTGTCCATTGTTTGTGTTTTTCCGTACCAACTTTGGCGCCACTTACCATTATATTATCATCATTTGCTTAATTATTAATAATTATTAATATTAATAATTAATTATAATCACCAGCACGATGATCTTTCTGATCTTCCTTCTT